>NC_143135.1:116040000-116320000 GCF_059928025.1 Delphinapterus leucas | reverse complement strand
TACCCTCACCCGTCCCCTAATCCTAACTCGTACGCTAACACTAACCTGTACCCTAACACGTACGCTCACCCTAAATTGTTGTCGTACCCTAACCTGTACCCTAAACCGTCCCCGAACCCTAACCCTAACCCTAACCCTAACCCAAAACCTAACACTTACCCGAAGCCTTACCCTCACAGGTCCCCTAATCCTAACCCGTACGCTAACACTAACCCGTAACCTAACACGTACGCTCACCCTAAACCGTTGTCGTAGCCTAACCTGTACCCTAAACCGTCCGGTCCACTAACCCTAACCCTAACCCTAACCCTTACTCGAAGCCCTACCCTCACCTGTCCCCTAATCCTAACCCGTACGCTAACACTAACCCGTACCCTAACACGTACGCTCACCCTAAATCGTTGTCGTACCCTAACCTGTACCCTAAGCCGTCCCCGTACCCTAACCCTAACCCTAACCCTAATCCTAACCCTAACACTTACCCGAAGCCTTACCCTCACCCGTCCCCTAATCCTAACCCGTACGCTAACACTAACCCGTACCCTAACACGTACGCTCACCTTAAACCGTTGTCGTACCCTAACCTGTACCCTAAACCGTCCCCGTCCCCTAACCCTAACCCTAACCCTTACCCAAAGCCTTACCCTCACCCGTCCCCTAATCCTCACCCGTACGATAACACTAACACGTACCCTAACACGTACGCTCACCCTAAAACGTTGTCGTACCCTAACCTGTACCCTAAACCGTCCCCGTCCCCGTCCCCTAACCCTAACCCTAACCCTAACCCTAACCCTTACCCGAAGCCTTACCCTCACCCGTCCCCTAATCCTAACCCGTACGCTAACACTAACCCATACCCTAACACGTACGCTCACCCTAAACCGTTGTCGAACCCTAACTGGTACCCTAAACCGTCCCCGTCCCCGTCCCTGTCCCCGTCCCCGTCCCCGTCCCCTAACCCTTACCCGAAGCCTTACCCTCACCCGTCCCCTAATCCTAACCCGTACGCTAACACTAACCCGTTCCCTAACACGTACGCTCACCCTAAACCGTTGTCGCAGCCTAACCTGTACCCTAAACCGTCCCCGTCCGCTAACCCTAACCCTAACCCTAACCCTTACCCGAAGCCTTACCCTCACCCGTCCCCTAATCCTAAATCGTACGCTAACACTAACCCGTACCCTAACACGTACGCTCACTCTAAACCGTTGTCTTACCCTAACCTGTACCCTAAACCGTCCCCGAACCCTAACCCTAACCCTAACCCTAACCCAAACCCTAACATTTACCCGAAGCCTTACCCTCACCCGTCCCCTAATCCTAACCCGTACGCTAACACTAACCCGTAACCGAACACGTACGCTCACCCTAAACCGTTGTCGTAGCCTAACCTGTACCCTAAACCGTCCCGTCCACTAACCCTAACCCTAACCCTAACCCTTACCCGAAGCCTTACCCTCACCCGTCCCCTAATCCTAACCCGTACCCTAACACTAACCCGTACACTAACACATACGCTCACCCTAAACCGTTGTCGTACCCTAACCTGTACCCTAAACCGTCCCCGTCCCCTAACACTAACCCTAACCCTAACCCTTACCCGAAGCCTTACCCTGACCCGTCCCCTAATCCTAACCCGTACGCTAACACTAACCCGTACCCTAACACGTACGCTCACCCTAAACCGTTGTCGTACCCTAACCTGTACCCTAAACCGTCCCCGTCCCCGTCCCCTAACCCTAACCCTAACCCTAACCCTAACCTTTACCAGAAGCCTTACCCTCACCCGTCCCCTAATCCTAACCCGTACGCTAACACTAACCCGTACACTAACACGTACGCTTACCCTAAATCGTTGTCGTACCCTCACCTGTACCCTAAACCGTCCCCGTCCCCGTCCCCATCCCCGTCCCCTAACCCTAACCCTAACCCATACCCAAAGCCTTACCCTCACCCGTCCCCTAATCCTAAACCGTACGCTAACACTAACCCGTACCCTAACACGTACGCTCACCCTAAACCGTTGTCGTAGCCTAACCTGTACCCTAAACTGTCCCCGTCCCCAAACCCTAACCTTAACACTAACCCTAAACCTTACCCGAAGCCTTCCCCTCACCCGTCCCCTAATCCTAACCCGTACGCTAACACTAACCGGTACCCTAACACGTACGCTCACCCTAAATCTTTGTCGTACCCTAACCTGTACCCTAAACCGTCCCCATACCCTAACCCTAACGCTAACCCTAACACTTACCCGAAGCCTTACCCTCACCCGTCCCCTAATCCTAAACCGTACGCTAACACTAACCCGTACCCTAACACGTACGCTCACCCTAAACCGTTGTCGTAGCCTAACCTGTACCCTGAACCGTCCCCGTCCCCTAACCCTAACCCTAACCCTTACCCGAAGCCTTACCCTCACCCGTCCCCTACTCCTAACCCGTACGCTAACACTAACCCGTACCCTAACACGTACGCTCACCCTAAATCGTTGTCGTACCCTAACCTGTACCCTAAACCGTCCCCGTACCCTAACACTTACCCTAACCCTAACCCTAACCCTAATCCTTACCCGAAGCCTTACTCTCACCCGTCCCCTAATCCTAACCCGTACGCTAACACTAACCCGTACCCTAACACTTACGCTCACCCTAAACCGTTGTCGTACCCTAACCTGTACCCTAAACCGTCCCCGTCAACTAACCCTAACCCTAACCCTAACACTAAACCTTACCCGAAGCCTTACCCTCACCCGTCCCCTAATCCTAACCCGTACGCCAACACTAACCCGTACCATAACATGTACGCTCACCCTAAACCGTTGTCGTACCCTAAACCGTCCCCGTCCCCTAACCCTAACCCTAAACCTAACCCTAACCCTTACCCGAACCCTTACACTCACCCGTCCCCTAATCCTCACCCGTACGCTAACACTAAACCATACCCTAACACGTACACTCACCCTAAACCGTTGTCGTACCCTAACCTGTACCCTAAACCGTCCCCGTTCCCTAACCCTAACCCTAACCCTAACCCTAACCCTTACCCGAAGCCTTACCCTCACCCGTCCCCTAATCCTAACCCGTACGCTAACACTAAACCTTACCCTAACACGTACGCTCACCCTAAACAGTTGTCGTACCCTAACCTGTACCCTAAACCGTCCCCGTCCCCGTCCCCAACCCTAACCCTAACCCTAACCCTAACCTTTACCCGAAGCCTTACTCTCACCCGTCCCCTAATGCTAACCCGTACACTAACACTAACCCGTTCCCTAACACGTACGCTCACCCTAAACCGTTGTCGTACCCAAACCTGTACCCTAAACCGTCCCCGTCCCCGTCCCCGTCCCCGTCCCCTAACCCTAAACCTAACCCTTACCCGAAGCCTTACCCTCACCCGTCCCATAATCCTAAACCGTACGCTAACACTAACCGATACCCTAACATGTACGGTCACCTTAAACCGTTGTCGTACCCTAACCTGTACCCTAAACCGTCCCCGCCCCTAACCCTAACCCTAACGCTTACCCGAAGCCTTACCCTCACCCGTCCCCTTATCCTAACCCGTACGCTAACACTAACCCGTACCCTAGCACGTACGCTCACCCTAAACCGTTGTCATACACTAACCTGTAACCTAAACCGACCCCGTCCCAGTCCCCGTCCCCTAAACCTAACCCTAACCCTAACCCTAACCCTTACCCGAAGCCTTACCCTCACCCGTCCCCTAATCCTAACCCGTACGCTAACACTAACCCGTACCCTAACTCGTACGCTCACCCTAAACCGTAGTCCTACACTAACCTGTACCCTAAACCGTCCCCGTCCCCGTCCCCGTCCCCTAAACCTAACCCTAACCCTAACCCTAACCCTAACCCTTACCCAAAGCCTTACCCTCACCCGTCCCCTAATCCTAACCCGTACGCTAACGCTAACCCGTACCCTAACACGTACGCTCACTCTAAACCGTTGACGTACACTAACCTGTACCCTAAACCGTCCCCGTCCCCTAACCCTCACCCTAAACTTAACCCTAACCCTAACCCTTACCCGAAGCCTTACACTCACCCGTCCCCTAATCCTAACCCGTAAGCTAACACTAACCCGTACCCTAACACGTACGCTCACCCTGAACTGTTGTCGTACCCTAACCTGTCCCCTAAACCGTCCCCGTCCCCGTCCCCAACCCTAACCCTAACCCTAACCCTAACCTTTACCCGAAGCCTTACGCTCACCCGTCCCCTAATCCTAACCCGTACGCTAACACTAACCCGTACCCTAACACTTACGCTCACCCTAAACCGTTGTCGTACCCTAAACTGTACCCTAAACCGTCCCCGTCCCCGTCCCCTTCCCCGTCCCCGTCCCCTAACCCTAACCCTTACCCGAAGCCTTACCCTCACCCGTCCCCTAATCCAAACCCGTACGCTAACACTAACCCATACCCTAACATGTACGCTCACGCTAAACCGTTGTGGTACCCTAACCTGTACCCTAAACCGTCCCTGTCCGCGTCCCCTAACCCTAACCCTAACCCTAACCCTAACCCTAACCCGAAGCCTTACCCTCACCCGTCCCCTAATCCTAACCCGTACGCTAACACTAACCCCTACCCTAACACGTACGCTCACCCTAAACCGTTGTCGTAGCCTAACCTGTACCCTAAACCGTCCCCGTCCCCTAACCCTAACCCTAACCCTAACCCTAACCCTTACCCGAAGCCTTACCCTCAACCGTCCCCTAATCCTAACCCGTACGATAACACTAACCCGTACCCTAACACGTACGCTCACCCTAAATCATTGTCGTACCCTAACCTGTACCCTAAACCGTCCCCGTACCCTAACCCTAACCCTAACCCTAACCCTAACCCTAACACTTACCCGAACCCTTACCCTCACCCGTCCCGTAATCCTAACCCGTACGCTAACACTAACCCATACCCTAACACGTACGCTCACCCTAAACCGTTGACGTACCCTAACCGGTACCCTAAACCATCCCCGTCCCCTAACACTAACCCTAACCGTAACCCTAACCCTTACCCGAAGCCTTACCATCACCCGTCCCCTTATCCTAACCCGTACGCTAACACTAACCCGTACCCTAACACGTACGCTCACCCTAAACCGTTGTCGTACCCTAACCTGTACACTAAACCGTCCCCGTCCCCTAATCCTAACCCTAACACTAAACCTAACCCTTACCCGAAACCTTACCCTCACCCGTCCCCTAATCCTAACCCGTACGCTAACACTAAACCGTACCCTAACACGTACGCTCACCCTAAACCGTTGTCGTACCCTAACCTGTACCCTAAACCGTCCCCATTCCCTAACCCTAACCCTAACCTAACCCTAACCCTAACCCTTACCCGAAGCCTTACACTCACCCGTCCCCTAATCCTCACCCGTACGCTAACACTAACCCGTACCCTAACACGTACGCTCACCCTAAACCGTTGTCGTACCCTAACCTGTACCCTAAACCGTCCCCGTCCCCTAACCCTAACCCTAACCCTAACCCTTACCCGAAGCCTTACCCTCACCCGTCCCCTAATCCTAACCCGTACACTAACACTAACCCGTACCCTAACACGTATGCTCACCCTAAACCGTTTTCGTACCCTAACCTGTACCCTAAACCGTCCCCGTCCCCTAACCCTAACCCTAACCCTAACCCTAACCCTAACCCTAACCCTTACCCTCACCCGTCCCCTAATCCTAACCTGTACGCTAACACTAACCCGTACCCTAACACGTAAGCTCACCCTAAACCCTTGTTGTACCCTAACCTGTACCCTAAACCGTCCCAGTCCCCGTCCCCGTACCCTAACCCTAACCCTAACCCTTACCTGAAGCCTTACCCTCACCCGTCCCCTAATCCTAAACCGTACGCTAACACTAACACTTACCCTAACACGTACGCTCACCCTAAACCGTTGTCGTACCCTAACCTGTACACTAAACCGTCCCCGTCCCCGTCCCCTAACCCTAACCCTAACCCTAACCCTAACCTTTACCCGAAGCCTTACCCTCAGCCGTCCTCTAATCCTAACCCGTACGCTAACACTAACCCGTACCCTAACACGTACGCTCACCCTCAATCGTTGTCGTACCCTAACCTGTACTCTAAACCGTCCCTGTCCCCTTCCCCGTCCCCGTCCCCTAACCCTAACCCTAACCCTTACCCGAAGCCTTACCCTACCCGTCCCCTAATCCTAACCCATACGCTAACTCTAACCCATACCCTAACATGTACGCTCACGCTAAACCGTTGTCGTACCCTAACCTGTACCCTAAACCGTCCCTGTCCCCGTCCACTAACCCTAACCCTAACCCTAACCCTAACCCTAACCCTAACCCTTACCCTCACCCGTCCCCTAATCCTAACCTGTACGCTAACACTAACCCGTACCCTAACACGTAAGCTCACCCTAAACCCTTGTTGTACCCTCACCTGTACCCTAAACCGTCCCAGTCCCCGTCCCCGTCCCCTAACCCTAACTCTAACCCTTACCCGAAGCCTTACCCTCACCCGTCCCCTAATCCTAAACAGTACGCTAACACTAACACTTACCCTAACACGTACGCTCACCCTAAACCGTTGTCGTACCCTAACCTGTACCCTAAACCGTCCCCGTCCCCGTCCCCGTCCCCTAACCCTAACCCTAACCCTAACCTTTACCCGAAGCCTTACCCTCAGCCGTCCTCTAATCCTAACCCGTACGCTAACACTAACCCGTACCCTAACACGTACGGTCACCCTAAATCGTTGTCGTACCCTAACCTGTATACTAAACCGTCCCTGTCCCCGTACCCGTCCCCGTCCCCTAACCCTAACCCTAACCCTTACCCGAAGCCTTACCCTCACCCGTCCCCTAATCCTAACCCGTACGCTAACACTAACCCATACCCTAACATGTACGCTCAACCTAAAACGTTGTCGTACCCTAACCTGTACCCTAAACCGTCCCTGTCCCCGTCCCCTAACCCTAACCCTAGCCCTAACCCTAACCATAACCCTTACCCGAAGCCTTACCCTCACCCGTCCCCTAATCCTAAACCGTACGCTAACACTAACCCGTACCCTAACACGTATGCTCACCCTAAACCGTTGTCGCAGCCTAACCTGTACCCTAAACCGTCCCCGTCCCCTAACCCTAACCGTAACCCTATCCCTAACCCTTACCCGAAGCCTTACCCTCACCCGTCCCCTAATCCTAACTCGTACGCTAACACTAACCCGTACCCTAACACGTACGCTCACCCTAAATCGTTGTTGTACCCTAACCTGTACCCTAAACCGTCCCCGAACACTAACCCTAACCCTAACCCTAACCCTAACCCTAACCCTAACACTTACCCGAAGACTTACCCTCACCCGTCCCCTAATCCTAACCCGTACGGTAACACTAACCCGTACCCTAACACGTACGCTCACCCTAAACCTTTGTCGTACCCTAACGTGTACCCTAAACCGTCCCCTTCCCCTAAACCTAACCCTAACCCTAACCCTAACCCTTACCCGAAGCCTTACCCTCACCCGTCCCCTAATCCTAACCCCTACGCTAACACTAACCCGTAACGTAACACGTACGCTCACCCTAAACCGTTGTCGTAGCCTAACCTGTACCCTAAACCGTCCCGTCCCCTAACCCTAACCCTAACCCTAACCCTTACCCGAAGTCTTACCCTCACCCGTCCCCTAATCCTAACCCGTACGCTAACACTAACCCGTACCCTAACACGTACGCTCACCCTAAATCGTTGTCGTACCCTAACCTGTACCCTAAACCGTCCCCGTACCCTAACCATAACCCTAACCCTAACCCTAACCCTAACACTTACCCGCAGCCTTACCCTCACCCGTCCCCAAATCCTAACCCGTACGCTAACACTAACCCGTACCCTAACACGTACGCTCACCTTAAACCGTTGTCGTACCCTAAGCTGTACCCTAAACCGTCCCCGTCTCCTAACCCTAACCCTAACCCTAACCCTTACCCGAAGCCTTACCCTAACCCGTCCCCTTATCCTAACCCGTACGCTAACACTAACCCGTACCCTAACAAGTACGCTCACCCTAAACCGTTGTCGTACCCTAACCTGTACCCTAAACCGTCCCCGTCCCCTAACCCTAACCCTAACCCTAAACCTTACCCGAAGCCTTACCCTCACCCGTCCCCTAATCCTAACCCATACGCTAACACTAACCTGTACCCTAACACGTACGCTCACCCTAAACCTTTGTCGTACCCTAACCTGTACCCTAAACCGTCCGCGTCCCCTAACCCTAATCCTAACCCTAACCCTAACCCTAACCCTTACCCGAAGCCTTAAACTCACCCGTCACCTAATCCTCACCCGTACGCTAACACTAACCCGTACCCTAACACGTACGCTCACCCTAAACCGTTGTCGTACCCTAACCTTACCCTAAACCGTCCCCTAACCCTAACCCTAACCCTAACCCTAACCCTAACCCTTACCCGAAGCCTTACTCTCACCCGTCCCCTAATCCTAACCCGTACGCTAACACTAACCCGTACCCTAACACGTACGCTCACCCTAAACCGTTGTCGTACCCTAACCTGTACCCTAAACCGTCCCCGTCCCCTAACACTAACCCTAACCCTAACCCTAACCCTTACCCGAATCCTTACACTCACCCGTCCCCTAATTCTAACCCGTACGCTAACACTAAACCGTACCCTAACACGTACGCTCACCCTAAACCGTTGTCGTACCCTAACCTGTACCCTAAACCGTCCCCGTCCCCTAACCCTAACCCTAACCCTTACCCGAAGCCTTACCCTCAACCGTTCCCTAATCCTAACCCGTACGCTAACACTAACCCGTACCCTAACACGTACGCTCACCCTAAACCGTTGTCGTACCCTAACTTGTACCCTAAACTGTCCCCGTCCCCTAACCCTAACCCAAAACCTAACCCTTACCCGAAGACTTACCCTCACCCGTCCCCTAATCCTAACCCGTACGCTAACACTAACCCGTACCCTAAAACGTACGCTCACCCTAAACCGTTGTCGTACTCTAACCTGTACCCTAAACCGTCCCCGTCCCCTAACCCTAACCCTAACCCTAACCCTAACACTAACCCTTACCCTCACCCGTCCCCTAATCCTAACCTGTACGCTAACACTAACCCGTACCCTAACACGTAAGCTCACCCTAAACCGTTGTTGTACCGTAACCTGTACCCTAAACCGTCCCAGTCCCCGTCCCCGTCCCCTAACCCTAACCCTAACCCTTACCCGAAGCCTTACCCTCACACGTCCCCTAATCCTAAACCGTACGCTAACACTAAGCCGTACCCTAACACGTACGCTCACCCTAAACCGTTGTCGTACACTAACCTGTACCCTAAACCGGCGCCGTCCCCGTCCCCGTCCCCTAACCCTAACCCTAACCCTAACCCTTACCCAAAGCCTTACCCTCACCCGTCCCCTAATCCTAACCCGTACGCTAACACTAACCCGTACCCTAACACGTACGCTCACCGTAAACTGTTGTCGTGCCCTAACCTGTACCCTAAACCGTCCCTGTCCCCGTCCCGTAACCCTAACCCTAACCCTAACCCTAACACTTACCCGAAGCCTTACCCTCACCCGTCCCCTAATCCTAACCCGTTCGCTAACACTAACCCGTACCCTAACACGTACGCTCACCCTAAACCGTTGTCGTACCCTAACCTGTACCCTAAACCGTCCCCGTCCCCTAACCATAACCCTAACCCTAACCCTAACCCTAACCCTAACCCTTACCCGAAGACTTACCCTCACCCGTCCCCTAATCCTAAACCTTACGCTAACACTAACCCGTACCCTAACACGTAAGCTCACCCTAAACCGTTTTCGTATCATAACCTGTACCCTAAACCGTCCCCGTCCCCGTCCCCGTCCCCTAACCCTAACCCTAACCCTAACCCGAAGCCTTACCCTCACCCGTCCCATAATCCTAACCCATACGCCAACACTAACCCGTACCCTAACACGTACGCTCACCCTCAACCGTTGTCGTACACTAACCTGTACCCTAAACGGTCCCCATCCCCTAACCCTAACCCTAACCCTAACCCTTATCCGAAGCCTTACTCTTACCCGTCCCCTAATCCTAAACCGTACGCTAACACTAACCCGTACCCTAACACGTACGCTCACCCTAAACCGTTGTCGTAGCCTAACCTGTACCCTAAACTGTCCCGTCCCCTAACCCTAACCCTAACCCTAAACCTTACCCGAAGTCTTACACTCACCCGTCCCCTAATCCTCACCCGTACGCTAACACTAATACGTAACCTAACATGTACGCTCACCCTAAACCGTTGACGTACACTAACCTGTACCCTAAAACGTCCCTGTCCCCTAACCCTACCCCTAACCCTAACCCTAACCCTAACCCTTACCCGAAGCCTTCCCCTCACCCGTCCCCTAATCCTAACCCGTACGCTAACACTAACCCGTACCCTAACACGTACGCTCACCCTAAACCGTTGTCGTACCCTAACCTGTACCCTAAACCGTCCCCGTCCCCTAACACTAACCTTAACCCTAACCCTAACCCTAACCTTTACCCGAAGCCTTACCCTCACCCATCCCCTAATCCTAACCCGTACGCTAAACCTAACCGGTACCCTAACACGTACGCTCACCCTAAACCGTTGTCGTACCCTTACCTGTACCCTAAACCGTCCCCGTCCCCGTCCCCTAACCCTAACCCTAACCCTAACACTAACCCTTACCCGAAACCTTACCCTCACCCGTCCCCTAATCCTAATCCGTACGCTAACACTAACCCGTACCCTAACACGTACGCTCACCCTAAACCGTTGTCATACCCTAACCTGTACCCTAAACCGTCCCCGTCCCCTAACCCTAACCCTAACCCTAACCCTAACCCTTACCCGAAGCCTTACCCTCACCCGTCCCCTAATCCTAACCTGTACGCTAACACTAACCCGTACCCTAACACGTACGCTCACCCTAAATCGTTCTCGTACCCTAACCTGTACCCTAAACCGTCACCGTACCCTAACCCTAACCCTAACCCTAACCCTAACACTTACCCGAAGCCTTACCCTCACCCGTCCCCTAATCCTAACCCGTACGCTAAAACTAACCCGTACTCTTACACGTACGCTCACCTTAAACCGTTGTCGTACCCTACCCTGTACCCTAAACCGTCCCCGTCCCCTAACCCTAACCCTAACCCTAACCCTTACCCGAAGCCTTACCCTCACCCGTCCCCTTATCCTAACCCGTACGCTAACACTAACCCGTACCCTAACACGTATGCTCACCCTAAACCGTTGTCGTACCCTAACCTGTACCCTAAACCGTCCCCGTCCCCTAACCCTAACCCTAACCCTAACCCTTACCCGAAGCCTTACTCTCACCCGTCCCCTAATCCTAACCCGTACGCTAACACTAACCTGTACCCTAACACGTACGCTCACCCTAAAACTTTGTCGTACCCTAACCTGTACCCTAAACCGTCCGCGTCCCCTAACCCTAACCCTAACCCTAACCCTAACCCTAACCCTTACCCGAAGCCTTACACTCACCCGTCCCCTAATCCTAACCCGTACGCTAACACTAACACGTACGCTCACCCTAAACCGTTGTCGTACCCTAACCTGTACCCTAAACCGTCCCCGTCCCCGTCCCCTAACCCTAACCCTAACCCTAACCCTAACCCTTACCCTCACCCGTCCCCTAATCCTAACCTGTACGCTAACACTAACCCGTACCCTAACACGTAAGCTCACCCTAAACCCTTGTTGTACCCTAACCTGTACCCTAAACCGTCCCAGTCCCCGTCCCCGTCCCCTAACCCTAACCCTAACCCTTACCCGAAGCCTTACCCTCACCCGTCCCCTAATCCTAAACCGTACGCTAACACTAATATTACCCTAACACGTACGCTCACCCTAAACCGTTGTCGTACACTAACCTGTACCCTAAACCGTCCCCGTCCCCGTCCCCGTCCCCTAACCCTAACCCTAACCCTAACCTTTACCCGAAGCCTTACCCTCAGCCGTCCTCTAATCCTAACCCGTACGCTAACACTAACCCGTACCCTAACACGTACGCTCACCCTAAATCGTTGTCGTACCCTAACCTGTACCCTAAACCGTCCCTGTCCCCGTCCCCGTCCCCGTCCCCGTCCCCTAACCCTAACCCTAACCCTTACCCGAAGCCTTACCCTCACCCGTCCCCTAATCCTAACCCGTACGCTAACACTAACCCATACCCTAACATGTACGCTCACCCTAAAACGTTGTCGTACCCTAACCTGTACCCTAAACCGTCCCTGTCCCAGTCCCCTAACCCTAACCCTGCCCTAACCCTAACCATAACCCTTACCCGAAGCCTTACCCTCACCCGTCCCCTAATCCTAAACCGTACGCTAAAACTAACCCGTACCCTAACACGTACGCTCACCCTAAACCGTTGTCGCAGCCTAACCTGTACCCTAAACCGACCCCGTCCCCTAACCCTAACCCTAACCCTATCCCTAACCCTTACCCGAAGCCTTACCCTCACCCGTCCCCTAATCCTAACTCGTACGCTAACACTAACCCGTACCCTAACACGTACGCTCACCCTAAATCGTTGTCGTACCCTAATCTGTACCGTAAACCATCCCCGAACACTAACCCTAACCCTAACCCTAACCCTAACCCTAACACTTACCCGAAGACTTACCCTCACCCGTCCCCTAATCCTAACCCGTACGGTAACACTAACCCGTACCCTAACATGTACGCTCACCCTAAACCGTTGTCGTACCCTAACGTGTACCCTAAACCGTCCCCTTCCCCTAAACCTAACCCTAACCCTAACCCTAACCCTTACCCGAAGCCTTACCCTCACCCGTCCCCTAATCCTAACCCGTACGCTAACACTAACCCGTAACCTAACACGTACGCTCACCCTAAACCGTTGTCGTAGCCTAACCTGTACCCTAAACCGTCCCGTCCCCTAACCCTAACCCTAACCCTAACCCTTACCCGAAGTCTTACCCTCACCCGTCCCCTAATCCTAACCCGTACGCTAACACTAACCCGTACCCTAACACGTACGCTCACCCTAAATCGTTGTCGTACCCTAACCTGTACCCTAAACCGTCCCCGTACCCTAACCCTAACCCTAACCCTAACCCTAACACTTACCCGCAGCCTTACCCTCACCCGTCCCCTAATCCTAACCCGTACGCTAACACTAACCCGTACCCTAACACGTACGCTCACCTTAAACCGTTGTCGTACCCTAACCTGTACCCTAAACCGTCCCCGTCCCCTAACCCTAACCCTAACCCTAACCCTTACCCGAAGCCTTACCCTCACCCGTCCCCTTATCCTAACCCGTAAGCTAACACTAACCTGTACCCTAACACGTACGCTCACCCTACACCTTTGTCGTACCCTAACCTGTACCCTAAACCGTCCGCGTCCCCTAACCCTAACCCTAACCCTAACCCTTACCCGAAGCCTTACACTCACCCGGCACCTAATCCTCACCCGTACGCTAACACTAACCCGTACCCTAACACGTACGCTCACCCTAAACCGTTGTCGTACCCTAACCTTACCCTAAACCGTCCCCTAACACTAAACCTAACCCTAACCCTAACCCTAACCCTTACCCGAAGCCTTACCCTCAACCGTTCCCTAATCCTAACCCGTACGCTAACACTAACCCGTACCCTAACACGTACGCTCACCCTAAACCGTTGTCGTACCCTAACTTGTACCCTAAACCGTCCCCGTCCCCTAACCCTAACCCAAACCCTAACCCTTACCCGAAGCCTTACCCTCACCCGTCCCCTAATCCTAACCCGTACGCTAACACTAACCCGTACCCTAAAACGTACGCTCACCCTAAACCGTTGTCGTACCCTAACCTGTACCCTAAACCGTCCCCGTCCCCTAACCCTAACCCTAACCCTAACCCTAACCCTAACCCTAACCCTTACCCTCACCCGTCCCCTAATCCTAACCTGTACGCTAACACTAACCCGTACACTAAAACGTAAGCTCACCCTAAACCGTTGTTGTACCCTAACCTGTACCCTAAACCGTCCCAGTCCCCGTCCCCGTCCCCTAACCCTAACCCTAACCCTTACCCGAAGCCTTACCCTCACCCGTCCCCTAATCCTAACCCGTACGCTAACACTAAGCCATACCCTAACACGTACGCTCAACCTAAACAGTTGTCGTACACTAACCTGTACCCTAAACCGGCGCCGTCCCCGTCCCCGTACCCTAACCCTAACCCTAACCCTAACCCTTACCCAAAGCCTTACCCTCACCCGTCCCCTAATCCTAACCCGTACGCTAACACTAACCCGTACCCTAACACGTACACTCACCCTAAACTGTTGTCGTGCCCTAGCCTGTACCCTAAACCGTGCCTGTCCCCGTCCCGTAACCCTAACCCTAACCCTAACCCTAACCCTAACCCTAACCCTAAACCGTCCCCGTCCCCTAACCCTAACCCTAACCCTAACCCTAACCCTAAACCTTACCCGAAGACTTACCCTCACCCGTCCCCTAATCCTAAACCTTACGCTAACACTAACCCGTACCCTAACACGTAAGCTCACACTAAACCGTTTTCGTACCATAACCTGTACCCTAAACCTTCCCCGTCCCCGTCCCCGTCCCCTAACCCTAACCCTAACCCTTACCCGGAGCCTTACCCTCACCCGTCCCATAATCCTAACCCGTACGCCAACACTAACCCGTACCCTAACACGTAAGCTCACCCTAAACCGTTGTCGTACACTAACCTGTACCCTAAACGGTCCCCATCCCCTAACCCTAACCCTAACCCTAACCCTTACCCGAAGCCTTACTCTCACCCGTCCCCTAATCCTAAACCGTACGCTAACACTAACCCGTACCCTAACACGTACGCTCACCCTAAACCGTTGTCGTAGCCTAACCTGTACCCTACACCGTCCCGTCCCCTAACCCTAACCCTAACCCTAACCCTTACCCGAAGTCTTACCCTCACCCGTCCCCTAATCCTAACCCGTACGCTAACACTAACCCGTACCCTAACACGTACGCTCACCCTAAATCGTTGTCGTACCCTAACCTGTACCCTAAACCGTCCCCGTACCCTAACCCTAACCCTAACCCTAAACCTAACACTTACCCGAAGCCTTACACTCACCCGTCCCCTAATCCTAACCCGTACGCTAACACTAACCCGTACCCTAACACGTACGCTCACCTTAAACCGTTGTCGTACCCTAACCTGTACCCTAAACCGTCCCCGTCAACTAACCCTAACCCTAACCCTAACCCTTACCCGAAGCCTTACCCTCACCCGTCCCCTTATCCTAACCCGTACGCTAACACTAACCCGTACCCTAACACGTACGCTCACCCTAAACCGTTGTCGTACCCTAACCTGTACCCTAAACCGTCCCCGTCCCCTAACCCTAACCCTAACCCTAACCCTAACCCTTACCCGAAGCCTTACCCTCACCCGTCCCCTAATCCTAACCCATACGCTAACACTAACCTGTACCCTAACACGTACGCTCACCCTAAACCTTTGTCGTACCCTAACCTGTACCCTAAACCGTCCGCGTCCCCTAACCCTAACCCTAACCCTAACCCTAACCCTAACCCTTACCCGAAGCCTTACACTCACCCGTCACCTAATCCTCACCCGTACGCTAACACTAACCCGTACCCTAACATGTACGCTCACCCTAAACCGTTGTCGTACCCTAAACTTACCCTAAACCGTCCCCTAACCCTAACCCTAACCCTAACCCTAACCCTAACCCTTACCCGAAGCCTTACCCTCACCCGTCCCCTAATTCTAACCCGTACGCTAACACTAAACCGTACCCTAACACGTACGCTGACCCTAAACCGTTGTCGTACCCTAACCTGTACCCTAAACCATCCCCGTCCCCTAACCCTAAACCTAACACTTACCTGAAGCCTTACCCTCAACCGTTCCCTATTCCTAACCCGTACGCTAACACTAACCCGTACCCTAACACGTACGCTCACCCTAAACCGTTGTCGTACCCTAACTTGTACCCTAAACCGTCCCCGTCCCCTAACCCTAACCCTAACCCTTACCCGAAGCCTTACCCTCACCCGTCCCCTAATCCTAACCCGTACGCTAACACTAACACGTACCCTAAAACGTACGCTCACCCTAAACCGTTGTCGTACCCTAAACTGTACCCTAAACCGTCCCCGTTCCCTAACACTAAACCTAACCCTAACCCTAACGCTTACCCGAAGCCTTACCCTCACCCGTCCCCTAATCCTAACCCGTACGCTAACACTAAGCCGTACCCTAACACGTACGCTCACCCTAAACCGTTGTCGTACCCTAACCTGTACCCTAAACCGTCCCTGTCCCCGTCCCGTAACCCTAACCCTAACACTAACCCTAACCCTAACCCTTACCCGAAGCCTTACCCTCACCCGTCCCCTAATCCTAACCCGTACGCTAACACTAACCCGTACCCTAACACGTACGCTCACCCTAAACCGTTGTCGTACCCTAACCTGTACCCTAAACCGTCCCCGTCCCCTAACCCTAACCCTAACCCTAACCCTAACACTAACCCTTACCCGAAGACTTACCCTCACCCGTCCCCTAATCCTAAACCTTACGCTAACACTAACCCGTACACTAACACGTAAGCTCACCCTAAACCGTTTTCGTACCATAACCTGTACCCTAAACCGTCCCCGTCCCCGTCCCCTAACCCTAACCCTAACCCTTACCCGAAGCCTTACCCTCACCCGTCCCATAATCCTAACCCGTACGCCAACACTAACACATACCCTAACACGTACGCTCACCCTAAACCGTTGTCGTACACTAACGTGTACCCTAAACGGTCCCCATCCCCTAACACTAACCCTAACCCTAACCCTTACCCGAAGCCTAACTCTTACCCGTCCCCTAATCCTAAACCGTACGCTAACACTAACCCGTACCCTAACACGTACGCTCACCCTAAACCGTTGTCATACCCTAACCTGTACCCCAAACCGTCCCCGTCCCCTAACCCTAACCCTAACCCTAACCCTATCCCTTACCCGAAGCCTTACCCTCACCCGTCCCCTAATCCTAACCCGTACGCTAAGACTAACCCGTACCCTAACACGTATGCTCACCCTAAATGGTTGTCGTACCCTAAACTGTACCCTAAACCGTCCCCGTACCCTAACCCTAACCCTAACCCTAACCTTAAACCTAACACTTACCCGAAGCCTTACCCTCACCCGTCCCCTAATCCTAACCCGTACGCTAACACTAACCCGTACCCTAACACGTACGCTCACCCTAAACCGTTTTCGTACCCTAACCTGTACCCTAAACCGTCCCCGTCCCCTAACCCTAACCCTAACCCTAACCCTAACCCTTACCCGAAGCCTTACCCTCACCCGTCCTCTTATCCTAACCCGTGCGCTAACACTAACCCGTACTCTAACACGTACGCTAACCCTAAACCGTTGTCGTACCCTAACCTGTATCCTAAACCGTCCCCGTCCCCTAACCCTAACCCTATCCCTTACCCGAATCCTTACCCTCACCCCTCCCCTAATCCTCACCCGTACGATAACACTAACCCGTACCCTAACACGTACGCTCACCCTAAACCGTTGTCGTACCCTAACCTGTACCCTAAACCGTCCCCGTCCATGTCCCCGTCCCCTAACCCTAACCCTAACCCTTACCCGAAGGCTTACCCTCACCCGTCCCCTAATCCTAACCCGTAAGCAACAATAACCCATACCCTAACATGTACGCTCACCCTAAACCGTTGTCGTACCCTAACCTGTACCCTAAACCGTCCCTGTGTCCGTCCCCTAACCCTAACCCTAACCCTAACCCTAACCCTTACCCGAAGCCTTACCCTCACCCGTCACCTAATCGTAACCCGTACGCTAACACGAACCCGTACCCTAACACGTACGCTCACACTAAACCATTGTCGCAGCCTAACCTGTACCCTAAACCGTCCCCGTCCCCTAACCCTAACCCTAACCCTTACCCGAAGCCTTACCCTCACCCGTCCCCTAATCCTAACTCGTATGCTAACACTAACTCGTACCCTAACACGTACGCTCACCCTAAAACGTTGTCGTACCCTAACCTGTACCCTAAACCGTACCCGAACCCTAACCCTAACCCTAACCCTAACCCTAACACTTACCCGAAGCCTTACCCTCACCCGTCCCCTAATCCTAACCCGTACTCTAACACTAACCCGTACCCTAACACGTACGCTCACCCTAAACCGTTGTCATAGCCTAACCTGTACCCTAAACCGTCCCCGTCCGCTAACCCTAACCCTAACCCTAATCCTAACCCTTACCCGAAGCCTTACCCTCACCCGTCCCCTAATCCTAACCCGTACGCTAACACTAACCCGTAACCTAACACGTACGCTCATCCTAAACCGTTGTCGTAGCCTAACCTGTACCCTAAACCGTCCCGTCCACTAACCCTAACCCTAACCCTAACCCTTACCCGAAGCCTTACCCTCACCTGTCCCCTAATCCTAACCCGTACTCTAAGACTAACCCGTACCCTAACACGTACGCTCACCCTAAATCGTTGTCGTACCCTAACCTGTACCCTAAACCGTCCCCGTACCCTAACCCTAACCCTAACCCTAACCCTAAAACTTATCCGAAGCCTTACCATCACCCGTCCCCTAATCCTAACCCATACGCTAACACTAAACCATACCCTAACATGTACGCTCACCTTAAACCGTTCCCGTACGCTAACCTGTACCCTAAACCGTCCCCGTCCCCTAACCCTAACCCTACCCCTAACCCTAACCCTTACCCGAAGCCTTACCCTCACCCGTCCCTTTATCCTAACCCGTACGCTAACACTAACCCGTACCCTAACACGTACGCTCACCCTAAATCCTTTTCGTACCGTAACCTGTACCCTAAACCGTCCCCGTCCCTGTCCCCGTCCCCGTCCCCTAACCCTAACCCTTACCCGAAGCCTTACCCTCACCCGTCCCCTAATCCTAACCCGTATGCTAAGACTAACCCATACCCTAACATGTACGCTCAGCCTAAACCGTTGTCGTACCCTAACCTGTACCCTAAACCGTCCCCGTCCCCGTCCCCATCCCCGTCCCCTAACCCTAACCCAAACCCTTACCTGAAGCCTTACCCTCACCCGTCCCCTAATCCTAACCCGTACGCTAACACTAACCCGTACCCTAACACGTACGCTCACCCTAAACCGTTGTCGTAGCCTAACCTGTACCCTAAACCGTCCCCGTCCCCTAACCCTAACCCTAACACTAACCCTAACCCTTACCGGAAGCCTTACCCTCACCCGTCCCCTAATCCTAACCCGTACGCTAACACTAACCCGTACCCTAACACGTACGCTCACCCTAAATCGTTGTCGTACCCTAACTTCTACCCTAAACCATCCCCGTACCCTAACCCTAACCCTAACCCTAACCCTAACCCTAACACTTACCCGAAGCCTTACCCTCACCCGTCCCCTCATCCTAACCCGTACGCTAACACTAACCCGTACCCTAACACTTACGCTCACCCTAAACCGTTGTCGTACCCTAACCTGTACCATAAACCGTCCCCGTCAACTAACCCTAACCCTAACCCTAACACTAACCCTTACCCGAAGCCTTACCCTCACCCGTCCCCTAATCCTAACCCGTACGCTAACACTAAACAGTACCCTAACACGTACGCTCACCCTAAACCGTTGTCGTACCCTAAACTGTACCCTAAACCGTCCCCGTCCCCTAACCCTAACCCTAACCCTAACCCTAACTCTTACCCGAAGCCTTACACTCACCCGTCCCCTAATCCTCACCCGTACGCTAACACTAAACCATACCCTAGCACGTACGCTCAACCTAAACCGTTGTCGTACCCTAACCTGTACCCTAAACCGTCCCCGTTCCCTAACCCAAACCCTAACCCTAACCCTAACCCTTACCCGAAGCCTTACCCTCACTCGTCCCCTAATCCTGACCCGTACGCTAACACTAACCCGTACCCTAACACGTACGCTCACCCTAAACCATTGACGTACAGTGACCTGTACCCTAAACCGTCCCTGTCCCCTAACCCTAACCCTAACCCTAACCCTAACACTTACCCGAAGCCTTACACTCACCCGTCCCCTAATCCTAACCCGTAAGCTAACACTAACCCGTACCCTAACACGTACGCTCACCCTAAACTGTTGTCGTACCCTATCCTGTACCCTAAACTGTCCACGTCCCCGTCCCCAACCCTAACCCTAACCCTAACCCTAACCTTTACCCGAAGCCTAACCATCACCCGTCCCCTAATCCTAACCCGTACGCTAACACTAAACCGTACCCTAACACGTACGCTCACCCTAAACCGTTGTCGTACCCTAACCTGTACCCTAAACCGTCCCCATCCCCGTCCCCATCCCCATCCCCTAACCCTAACCCTAACCCTTACCCGAAGCCTTACCCGCACCCGTCCCCTAATACTAACCCGTACGCTAACACTTACCCATACCCTAACATGTACACTCACGCTAAACCGTTGTCGTACCCTAACCTGTACCCTAAACTGTCCCTGTCCCCGTCCCCTAACCCTAACCCTAACCCTAAACCTAACCCTAACCCTTACCCGAAGCCTTACCCTCACCCGTCCCCTAATCCTAACCCGTACGCTAACACTAACCCCAACCCTAACACGTACGCTCACCCTAAACCGTTGTCGTAGCCTAACCTGTACCCTAAACCGTCCCCGTCCCCTAACCCTAACCCTAACCCTAACCCTAACCCTTACCCGAAGCCTTACCCTCACCCGTCCCCTAATCCTAAACCGTACGCTAACACTAACCCGTACCCTAACACGTACGCTCACCCTAAATCGTTGTCGTACCCTAACCTGTACCCTAAACCATCCCCGTCCCTGTCCCCGTCCCCTAACCCTAACCCTTACCCAAAGCCTTACCCTCACCCGTCCCCTAATCCTAACCCGTATGCTAACACTAACCCATACCCTAACATGTACGCTCACCCTAAACCGTTGTCGTACCCTAACCTGTACCCTAAACCGTCCCTGTCACCGTCCCCTAACCCTAACCCTAACCCTAACCCTAACCCTAACCCTTACCCGAAGCCTTACCCTCACCCGTGCCCTAATCCTAACCCGTACGCTAACACTAACCCGTACCCTAACACGTACGCTCACCCTAAACCGTTGTCGTAGCCTAACCTGTACCCTAAACCGTCCCCGTCCCCTAACCCTAACGCTAACCCTAACCCTTACCCGAAGCCTTACCCTCACCCGTCCCCTAATCCTAACCCGTACGCTAACACTAACCCGTACCCTAACACGTACGCTCACTCTAAATCATTGTCGTACCCTAACCTGTACCCTAAACCGTCCCCGTACCCTAACCCTAAGCCTAACCATAACCCTAACCCTAAAACTTACCCGAAGCCTTACCCTCACCCGTCCCCTAATCCGAACCCGTACGCTAACACTAACCCGTACCCTAACACGTACGCTCACCCTAAACCGTTGTCGTATCCTAACCTGTACCCTAAACCGTCCCCGTCCCCTAACACTAACCCTAACCCTAACCCTAACCCTTACCCGAAGCCTTACACTCACCCGTCCCCTTATCCTAACCCGTACGCTAACACTAACCC
The DNA here is from genome assembly GCF_059928025.1 of Delphinapterus leucas. Taxonomy (NCBI): domain Eukaryota; kingdom Metazoa; phylum Chordata; class Mammalia; order Artiodactyla; family Monodontidae; genus Delphinapterus; species Delphinapterus leucas. Next base: position 116,298,270 of record NC_143135.1, on the reverse strand, counting down.
ATACCCTAACACGATCGCTCACCCTAAACTGTTGTCGTACCCTAACCTGTACCCTAAACCGTCCCCGTCCCCTAACACTAACCCTAACCCTAACCCTAACCCTTACCCGAAGCCTTACCCTCACCCGTCCCCTAATCCTAACCCGTACGCTAACACTAACCCGTACCCTAACACGTACGCTCACCCTAAACCGTTGTCGTACCCTAACCTGTACCCTAAACCGTCCCCGTCCCCGTCCCCGTCCCCTAACCCTAACCCTAAACCTAAACTTTACCCGAAGCCTTACCCTCACCCGTCCCCTAATCCTAACCCGTACGCTAACACTAACCCGTAACCTAACACGTACGCTTACCCTAAATCGTTGTCGTACCCTCACCTGTACCCTAAACCGTCCCCGTCCCCTAACCCTAACCCTAACCCTACCCTAACCCTTACCCTATGCCTTACACTCACCCGTCCCCTAATCCTCACCCGTACGCTAACACTAAACCATACCCTAGCACGTACGCTCACCCTAAACCGTTGTCGTACCCTAACCTGTACCCTAAACCGTCCCCGTTCCCTAACCCTAACCCTAACCCTAACCCTAACCCTTACCCGAAGCCTTACCCTCACACGTCCCCTAATCCTGAACCGTACGCTAACACTTACCCGTACCCTAACACGTACGCTCACCCTAAACCGTTGACGTACACTAACCTGTACACTAAACCGTCCCCGTCCCCTAACCCTAACCCTAACCCTAACCCTAACCCTTACCCGAAGCCTTACACTCACCTGTCCCCTAATCCTAACCCGTAAGCTAACACTAACCCGTACCATAACACGTACGCTCACCCTAAACTATTGTCGTACCCTAACCTGTACCCTAAACCGTCCACGTCCCCGTCCCCAACCCTAACCCTAACCCTAACCCTAACCTTTACCCGAAGGCTTACCCTCACCCGTCCCCTAATCCTAACCCGTACGCTAACACTAACCCGTACCCTAACACGTACGCTCACCCTAAACCGTTGTCGTACCCTAAACTGTACCCTAAACCGTCCCCGTCCCCGTCCCCGTTCCCGTCCCCTAACCCTAACCCTAACCCTTACCCGAAGCCTTACCCTCACCCGTCCCCTAATACTAACCCGTACGCTAACACTAACCCATACCCTAACATATACGCTCACGCTAAACCGTTGTCGTACCCTAACCTGTACCCTAAACCGTCCCTGTCCCCGTCCCCTAACCCTAACCCTAACCCTAACCCTAACCTTAACACTTACCCGAAGCCTTACCCTCACCCGTCCCCTAATCCTAACCCGTACGCTAACACTAACCCGTACCCTAACACGTACGCTCACCCTAAACCGTTGTCGTAGCCTAACCTGTACCCTAAACCATCCCCGTCCCCTAACCCTAACCCTAATCCTTACCCGAAGCCTTAACCTCACCCGTCCCCTAATCCTAACCCGTACGCTAACACTAACCCGTACCCTAACACGTACGCTCACCCTAAATCTTGTCGTACTCTAAACTGTACCCTAAACCGTCCCCGTACCCTAACCTTAACCCTAACCCTAACCCTAACCCTAACACTTACCCGAAGCCTTAACCTCACCCGTCCCCTAATCCTAACCCGTACGCTAACACTAACCCATACCCTAACACGTACGCTCACCCTAAACCGTTGTCGTACCCTAACCTGTACACTAAACCGTCCCCGTCCCCTAACCCTAACCCTAAACCTAACCCTAACCCTTACCCGAAGCCTTAGCCTCACCCGTCCCCTTATCCTAACCCGTACGCTAACACTAACCCGTACCCTAACACATACGCTCACCCTAAACCGTTGTCGTACCCTAACCTGTACCCTAAACCGTCCCCGTCCCCGTCCCCTAACCCTAACCATAACCCTAACCTTTACCCGAAGCCTTACCCTCACCCGTCCCCTACTCCTAAACCGTACGCTAACACTAACCCGTACCGTAACACGTACGCTCACCCTAAACCATTGTCGTACACTAACCTGTACCCTAAACCGTCCCCGTCCCCGTCCCCGTCCCCTAAACCTAAGCCTATCCCTAACCCTAACCCTTACCCGAAGCCTTACCCTCACCCGTCCCCTAATCCTAACGCGTACGCTAACACTAACCCGTACCCTAACACGTACGCTCACCCTAAACCGTTGTCGTACACTAACCTGAACCCTAAACCTTCCCCGTCCCCTTCCCCGTCCCCTAAACCTAACCCTAACCCTAACCCTTACCCGAAGTCTTACCCTCACCCGTCCCCTAATCCTAACCCGTACGCTAACACTAACCCGTACCCTAACACGTACGCTCACCCTAAACCGTTGACGTACACTAACCTGTACACTAAACCGTCCCCGTCCCCTAACCCTAACCCTAACCCTACCCCTAACCCTTACCCGAAGCCTTACACTCACCCGTCCCCTAATCCTAACCCGTAAGCTAACACTAACCCGTACCATAACACGTACGCTCACCCAAAACTGTTGTCGTACCCTAACCTGTACCCTAAACCGTCCACGTCCCCGTCCCCAACCCTAACCCTAACCCTAACCCTAACCTTTACCCGAAGCCTTACCCTCACCCGTCCCCTAATCCTAACCCGTACGCTAACACTAACCCGTACCCTAACACGTACGCTCACCCTAAACCGTTGTCGTACCCTAACCTGTACCCTAAACCGTCCCCGTCCCCGTCCCCGTTCCCGTCCCCTAACCCTAACCCTAACCCTTACCCGAAGCCTTACCCTCACCCGTCCCCTAATACTAACCCGTACGCTAACACTAACCCATACCCTAACATATACGCTCACGCTAAACCGTTGTCGTACCCTAACCTGTACCCTAAACCGTCCCTGTCCCCGTCCCCTAACCCTAACCCTAACCCTAACCCTAACCCTTACCCGAAGCCTTACCTTCACCCGTCCCCTAATCCTAACCCGTACGCTAACACTAACCAGTACCCTAACATGTACGCTCACCCTAAACTGTTGTCGTACCCTAATCTGTACCCTAAACCGTCCCCGTCCCCGTCCCCTAACCCTAACCCTAACCCTTACCCGAAGCCTTACCCTCACTCGTCCCCTAATCCTAAACCGTACGCTAACACTAACCCGTACCCTAACACGTACGCTCACCCTAAACCGTTGTCGTACCCTAACCTGTACCCTAAACCGTGCCCGTCCCCGTCCCCTAACCCTAACCCTAACCCTAACCCTAACCCTTACCCGAAGCCTTACCCTCACCCGTCCCCTAATCCTGACCCGTACGCTAACACTAACCCGTACCCTAACACGTACGCTCACCCTAAACGGTTGACGTACACTAACCTGTACCCTAAACCGTCCCCGTCCCCTAACCCTAACCCTAAACCTAACCCTAACCCTTACCCGAAGCCTTACACTCACCCGTCCCCTAATCCTAACCCGTAAGCTAACACTAACTCGTACCCTAACACGTACGCTCACCCTAAACTGTTGTCGTACCCTAACAAGCACCCTAAACCGTCCACGTCCCCGTCCCCAACCCTAACCCTAACCCTAACCCTAACCTTTACCCGAAGCCTTACCCTCACCCGTCCCCTAATCTTAACCCGTACGCTAACACTAAACCGTACCCTAACACGTACGCTCACCCTAAACCGTTGTCGTACCCTAACCTGTACCCTAAACCGTCCCCGTCCCCGTCCCCGTCCCCATCCCCTAACCCTAACCCTAAACCTTACCCGAAGCCTTACCCTCACCCGTCCCCTAATACTAACCCGTACGCTAACACTAACCCATAACCTAACATGTACGCTCACGCTAAACCGTTGTCGTACCCTAACCTGTACCCTAAACCGTCACTGTCCCCGTCCCCTAACCCTAACCCTAACCCTAACCCTAACCCTAACCCTTACCCGAAGCCTTACCCTCACCCGTCCCCTAATCCTAACCCGTACGCTAACACTAACCCGTACCCTAACACGTACGCTCACCCTAAACCGTTGTCGTAGCCTAACCTGTACCCTAAACCATCCCCGTCCCCTAACCCTAACCCTAAACCTAACCCTTACCCGAAGCCTTACCCTCACCCGTCCCCTAATCCTAACCCGTACGCTAACACTAACCCATACCCTAACACGTACGCTCACCCTAAATCATTGTCGTACTCTAAACTGTACCCTAAACCGTCCCCGTACCCTAACCTTAACCCTAACCCTAACCCTAACCCTAACACTTACCCGAAACCTTACCCTCACCCGTCCCCTAATCCTAAGCCGTACGCTAACACTAACCCGTACCCTAACACGTACGCTCACCCTAAACCATTGTCGTACCCTAACCTGTACCCTAAACCGTCCCCGTCCCCTAACCCTAACCATAACCCTAACCCTAACCCTTACCCGAAGACTTAGCCTCGCCCGTCCCCTTATCCTCACCCGTACGCTAACACTAACCTGTACCCTAACACGTACGCTCACCCTAAACCGTTGTCGTACCCTAACCTGTACCCTAAACCGTCCCCGTCCTCTAATCCTAAGCCTAACCCTAACCCTAACCCTTACCCGAAGCCTTACCCTCACCCGTCCCCTAATCCTAACCCGTACGCTAACACTAACCCGTACCCTAACACGTACGCTCACCCTAAACCGTTGTCGTACCCTAACCTGTACCCTAAACCGCCCACGTCCCCTAACCCTAACCCTAACCCTAACCCTAACCCTTACCCGAAGCCTTACACTCACCCGTCCCATAATCCTCACCCGTACGCTAACACTAACCCGTACCCTAACACGTACGCTCACCCTAAACCGTTGTCGTACCCTAACCGGTACCCTAAACCGTCCCCGTCCCCTAACCCTAACCCTAAACCTAACCCTAACCCTAACCCTTACCCGAAGCCTTACCCTCACCCGTCCCCTAATCCTAAACCCTACGCTAACACTAACCCGTACCCTAACACATACGCTCACCCTAAACCGTTGTCATACCCTAACCTGTACCCTAAACCGTCCCCGTTCCCGTCCCCTAACCCTAACCCTAACCCTAACCCTTACCCGAAGCCTTACCCTCACCCTTCCCCTAATCCTAACCCGTACGCTAACACTAGCCCGTACCCTAACACGTACGCTCACCCTAAACCGTTGTCGTACCCTAACCTGTACCCTAAACCGTCCCCGTCCCCTAACCCTAACCCTAACCCTAACCCTAACCCTTACCCGAAGCCTTACCCTCACCCGTCCACTAATCCTAACCCGTACGCTAACACTAACCCGTACCCTAACACGTACGCTCACCCTAAACTGTTGTCGTACCCTAACCTGTACCCTAAACCGTCCCCGTCCCCGTCCCCTAACCCTAACCCTAACCCTAACCCTTACCCGAAGCCTTACCCTCACCCGTCCCCTAATCCTAAACAGTACGCTAACACTAACCCGTACCCTAACACGTACGCTAACCCTAAACCGTTGTCGTACCCTAACCTGTACCCTAAACCGTCCCCGTCCCCTAACCCTAACCCTAACCCTAACCCTAACCCTAACCCTTACCCAAAGCCTTACCCTCACCCGTCCCCTAATCCTGACCCGTACGCTAACACTAACCCGTACCCTAACACGTACGCTCACCCTAAACCGTTGACGTACACTAACCTGTACCCTAAACCGTCCCCGTCCCCTAACCCTAACACTAACCCTTACCCTAACCCTTAACCGAAGCCTTACCCTCACCCGTCCCCTAATCCTAACCCGTACGCTAACACTAACCCGTACCCATACACGTACGCTCACCCTAAATCATTGTCGTACCCTAAGCTGTACCCTAAACCGTCCCCGTACCCTAACCCTAACCCTAACCCTAATCCTAACACTTACCGGAAGCCTTACCCTCACCCGTCCCCTAATCCTAACCCGTACGCTAACACTAACCTGTACCCTAACACGTATGCTCACCCTAAACCGTTGTCGTACCCTAACCTGTACCCTAAACCGTCCCCGTCCACTAACCCTAACCCTAAACCTATCCCTAACCCTTACCCGAAGCCTTACACTCACCCGTCCCCTTATCCTAACCCGTACGCTAACACTAACCCGTACCCTAACACGTACGCTCACCCTAAACCGTTGTCGTACCCTAACCTGTACCCTAAACCGTCCCCGTCCCCTAACCCTAACCCTAACCCTAAACCTAACCCTTACCCGAAGCCTTACCCTCACCCGTCCCCTAATCCTAACCCGTACGCTAACACTAACCCGTACCCTAACACGTACGCTCACCCTAAACCGTTGTCGTACCCTAAACTGTACCCTAAATCGTCCCCGTTCCCTAACCCTAAACCTAACCTAACCCTAACCCTAACCCTTACCCGAAGCCTTACCCTCACCCGTCCCCTAATCCTAACCCGTACACTAACATTAACCCGTACCCTAACACGTACACTCACCCTAAACCGTTGACGTACCCTAAACTGTACCCTAAACCGTCCCCGTCCCCTAACCCTAATCCTAACCCTAACACTTACCCGAAGCCTTACACTCACCCGTCCCCTAATCCTAACCTGTACGCTAACACTAACCCGTACCCTAACACGTACGCTCACCCTAAACCGTTGTCGTACCCTAACCTGTACCCTAAACCGTCCCCGTCCCCGTCGCCTAACCCAAAGCCTAACCCTAACCTTTACCCGAAGCCTTACCCTCACCCGTCCCCTAATCCTAACCCGTACGCTAACACTAACCCGTACCCTAACACGTACGCTCACCCTAAACCGTTGTCGTACCCTAACCTGTACCCTAAACCGTACCCGTCCCCGTCCCCGTCCATGTCCCCTAACCCTAAACCTAACCCTTACCCGAAGCCTTACCCTCACCCGTCCCCTAATCCTAACCCGTACGCTAACACTAACCCATACCCTAACATGTACGGTCACCCTAAACCGTTGTCGTACCCTAACCTGTACCCTAAACCGTCCCTGTCCCCGTCCCCTAACCCTAACCCTAACCCTAACCCTAACCTTAACACTTACCCGAAGCCTTACCCTCACCCGTCCCCTAATCCTAACCCGTACGCTAACACTAACCCGTACCCTAACACGTACGCTCACCCTAAACCATTGTCGTAGCCTAACCTGTACCCTAAACCAACCCCGTCCCCTAACCCTAACCCTAACCCTTACCCGAAGCCTTAACCTCACCCGTCCCCTAATCCTAACCCGTACGCTAACACTAACCCGTACCCTAACACGTACGCTCACCCTAAATCATTGTCGTACTCTAAACTGTACCCTAAACCGTCCCCGTACCCTAACCTTAACCCTAACCCTAACCCTAACCCTAACACTTACCCGAAGCCTTACCCTCACCCGTCCCCTAATCCTAACCCGTACGCTAACACTAACCCGTACCCTAACACGTACGCTCACCCTAAACCGTTGTCGAACCCTAACCTGTACCCTAAACCGTCCCCGTCCCCTAACCCTAACCCTAAACCTAACCCTAACCCTTACCCGAAGCCTTAGCCTCACCCGTCCCCTTATCCTAACCCGTACGCTAACACTAACCCGTACCCTAACACATACGCTCACCCTAAACCGTTGTCGTACCCTAACCTGTACCCTAAACCGTCCCCGTCCCCGTCCCCTAACCCTAACCATAACCCTAACCCTTACCCGAAGCCTTACCCTCACCCTTCCCCTACTCCTAAACCGTACGCTAACACTAACCCGTACCGTAACACGTACGCTCACCCTAAACCATTGTCGTACACTAACCTGTACCCTAAACCGTCCCCGTCCCCGTCCCCGTCCCCTAAACCTAAGCCTATCCCTAACCCTAACCCTTACCCGAAGCCTTACCCTCACCCGTCCCCTAATCCTAACGCGTACGCTAACACTAACCCGTACCCTAACACGTACGCTCACCCTAAACCGTTGTCGTACACTAACCTGAACCCTAAACCGTCCCCGTCCCCTTCCCCGTCCCCTAAAGCTAACCCTAACCCTAACCCTAACCCTTACCCGAAGCCTTACCCTCACCCGTCCCCTAATCCTAACCCGTACGCTAACACTAACCCGTACCCTAACACGTACGCTCATCCTAAACCGTTGTCGTACCCTAACCTGTACCCTAAACCGTCCCCGTCCCCTAACCCTAACCCTAACTCTAACCCTAACCCTAACCCTTACCCTCACCCGTCCCCTAATCCTAAACTGTACGCTAACACTAACCCGTACCCTAACACGTAAGCTCACCCTAAACCGTTGTTGTACCCTAACCTGTACCCTAAACCTTCCCCGTCCCCATCCCCATCCTCTAACCCTAACCCTAACCCTTACCCGAAGCCTTACCCTCACACGTCCCCTAATAGTAACCCGTAGGCCAACACTAAACCGTACCCTAACACGTACGCTCACCTTAAACCGTTGTCGTACCCTAATCTGTACCCTAAACCGACCCCGTACCCTAACCCTAACCCTAAACCTAACCCTAACCGTAAACCTTACCCGAAGCCTTACCCTCACCCGTCCCCAATCCTAACCCGTACGCTAACACTAACCCGTACCCTAACACGTACGCTCACCCTAGACCGTTGTCGTAACCTAACCTGCACCCTAAACCGTCCCCGTCCCCAAACCCTAACCCTAACCCTAAACCTTACCCGAAGCCTTAACCTCACCCGTCCCCTAATCCTAACCCGTACGCTAACACTAACCCGTACCCTAACACGTACGCTCACCCTAAACCGTTGTCGTACACTAACCTGTACCCTAAACCGTCCCAGTCCCCGTCCCCTAAACCTAACCCTAACCCTAACCCTAACCCTTACCCGAAGCCTTACCCTCACCCGTCCCCTAATCCTAACCCGTACGCTAACACTAACCCGTACCCTAACACGTACGCTCACCCTAAACCGCTGACGTACCCTAACCTGTACCCTAAACCGTCCCCGTCCCCTAACCCTAACCCTAACCCTAACCCTAACCCTAACCCTTACTTGAAGCCTTACCCTCACCCGTCCCCTAATCCTAACCCGTACGCTAACACTATCCCGTACCCTAACACGTACGCTCACCCTAAACCGTTGTCGTACCCTAACCTGTACCCTAAACCGTCCCCGTCCCCATCCCCTAAACCTAAACCTAACCCTAACCCTAACACTTACCCGAAGCCTTACCCTCACCCGTCCCCTAATCCTAACCCTTACGCTAACACTAACCCGTACCCTAACACGTACCCTCACCCTAAACCATTGTCGTACCCTAACCTGTACCCTACACCATCCCCGTGCCCGTCCCCTAACCCTAACCCTAACCCTAACCCTTTCCCGAAGCCTTACCCTCACCCGTCACCTAATCCTAACGCGTACGCTAACACTAAACCGTACCCTAACACGTACGCTCACCCTAAACCTTTTTCGTACCTTAACCTGTACACTAAACCGTCCCCGACCCCTAACCCTAACCCTTACCCTAACCCTAACCCTAACCCTTACCCGAAGCCTTACACTCACCCGTCCCCTAATCCTAACTCGTACCCTAACACTAACCCGTACCCTAACACGTACGCTCACTCTAAACCGTTGTCGTACCCTAACCTGTACCCTAAACCGTCCCCTAACCCTAACCCTAACCCTAACCCTAAACCTAACCCTTACCCGAAGCCTTACCCTCACTCGTCCCCTAATCCTAACCCGTACACTAACACTAACCCGTACCCTACCACGTACGCTCACGCTAAACCGTTGACGTACCATAACCTGTACCCCAAACCGTCCCCGTCCCCTAACCCTAACCCTAACCCTAACCCTAACCCTTACCCGAAGCCTTACACTCCCCCGTCCCATAATCCTAACCCGAACGCTAACACTAACCCGTACCCTAACACGTACGCTCACCCTAAACCATTGTCATACCCTAACCTGTACCCTAAACCGTCCACGTCCCCTAACCCTAACCCTAACCCTAACCCTAACACTTACCCAAAGCCTTAACCTCACCCGTCCCATAATCCTAACCCGTACCCTACCACGTACGCTAACCCTAAATCGTTGTCGTACCCTAACCTGTACCCTAAACCGTCCCCGTCCCCTAACCCTAACCCTAACCCTAACCCTTACCCGAAGCCTTACCCTCACCCGTCCCCTAATCCTAACCCGTACGCTAACACTAACCCGTACCCTAACACGTACGCTCACCCTAAACCGTTGTCGTACCCTAACCTGTACCCTAAACCGTCCCCGTCCCCGTGCCCGTCCCCGTCCCCTAACCCTAACCCTTACCCGAAGCCTTACCCTCACCCGTCCCCTAATACTAACCCGTACGCTAACACTAACCCATACCCTAACATGTACGCTCACGCTAAACCGTTGTCGTACCCTAACCTGTACCCTAAACCGTCCCTGTCCCCGTCCCCTAACCCTAACCCTAAACCTAACACTAACCCTAACCCTTACCCGAAGCCTTACCCTCACCCGTCCCCTAATCCTAACCCGTACGCTAACACTAACCCCTACCCTAACACGTACGCTCACCCTAAACCGTTGTCGTAGCCTAACCTGTACCCTAAACCGTCCCTGTCCCCTAACCCTAACCCTAACCCTAACCCTAACCCTTAACCGAAGCCTTACCCTCACACGTCCCCCAATCCTAACCCGTACGCTAACACTAACCCGTACCCTTACACGTACGCTCACCCTAAATCATTGTCGTTCCCTAAGCTGTACCCTAAACCGTCCCCGTACCCTAACCCTAACCCTAACCCTAACCCTAACACTTACCCGAAGCCTTACCCTCACCCGTCCCCTAATCCTAACCCGTACGCTAACACTAACCCGTACCCTAACACGTACGCTCACCCTAAACCGTTGTCGTACCCTAACCTGTACCCTAAACCGTCCCTGTCCACTAACCCTAACCCTAAACCTATCCCTAACCCTTACCCGAAGCCTTACCCTCACCCGTCCCCTTATCCTAACCCGTACGCTAACACTAACCCGTACCCTAACACGTACGCTCACCCTAAACCGTTGTCGTACCCTAACCTGTACCCTAAACCGTCCCCGTCCCCTAACCCTAACCCTAAACCTAACCCTTACCCGAAGCCTTACCCTCACCCGTCCCCTAATCCTAACCAGTACGCTAACACTAACCCGTACCCTAACACGTACGCTCACCCTAAACCATTGTCGTACCCTAACCTGTACTCTAAACCGTCCCCGTTCCCTAAACCTAACCCTAACCTAACCCTAACCCTAACCCTTACCCGAAGCCTTACACTCACCCGTCCCCTAATCCTCACCCGTACGCTAACACTAACCCGTACCCTAACACGTACGCTCAGCCAAAACCGTTGTCGTACCCTAATCTGTACCCTAAACCGTCCCCGTCCCCTAACCCTAACCCTAACCCTAACCCTTACCCGAAGCCTTACCCTCACCCGTCCCCTAATCCTAACCCGTACACTAACACTAACCCGTACCCTAACACGTACGCTCACCCTAAACCGTTGACCTACCCTAACGTGTACCCTAAACCGTCCCCGTCCCCTAACCCTAATCCTAACCCTAACCCTTACCCGAAGCCTTACACTCACCCGTCCCCTAATCCTAACCTGTACGCTAACCCTAACTCGTACCCTAACACGTACGCTCACCCTAAACCGTTGTCGTACCCTAACCTGTACCCTAAACCGTCCCCGTCCCCGTCCCCTAACCCAAACCCTAACCCTAACCTTTACCCGAAGCCTTACCCTCACCCGTCCCCTAATCCTAACCCGTACGCTAACACTAACCCGTACCCTAACACGTACGCTCACCCTAAACCGTTGTCGTACCCTAACCTGTACCCTAAACCGTCCCCGTCCTCGTCCCCGTCCATGTCCCCTAACCCTAAACCTAACCCTTACCCGAAGCCTTACCCTCACCCGTCCCCTAATCCTAACCCGTACGCTAACACTAACCCATGCCCTAACATGTACGGTCACCCTAAACCGTTGTCGTACCCTAACCTGTACCCTAAACCGTGCCTGTCCCCGTCCCCTAAACCTAACCCTAACCCTAACCCTAACCTTAACACTTACCCGAAGCCTTACCCTCACCCGTCCCCTAATCCTAACCCGTACGCTAACACTAACCCGTACCCTAACACGTACGCTCAACCTAAACCGTTGTCGTAGCCTAACCTGTACCCTAAACCAGCCCCGTCCCCTAACCCTAACCCTAACCCTAATCCGAAGCCTTAACCTCACCCGTCCCCTCATCCTAACCCGTACGCTAACACTAACCCGTACCCTAACACGTACGCTCACCCTAAATCATTGTCGTACTCTAAACTGTACCCTAAACCGTCCCCGTACCCTAACCTTAACCCTAACCCTAACCCTAACCCTAACACTTACCCGAAGCCTTACCCTCACCCGTCCCCTACTCCTAACCCGTACGCTAACACTAACCCGTACCCTAACACGTACGCTCACCCTAAACCGTTGTCGTACCCTAACCTGTACCCTAAACGGTCCCCGTCCCCTAACCCTAACCCTAACCCTAACCCTAACCCTTACCCGAAGACTTAGCCTCACCCGTCCCCTTATCCTAACCCGTACGCTAACACTAACCCGTACCCTAACACATACGCTCACCCTAAACCGTTGTCGTACCCTAACCTGTACCCTAAACCGTCCCCGTCCCCGTCCCCTAACCCTAACCCTAACCCTTACCCGAAGCCTTACCCTCACCCGTCCCTTACTCCTAACCCGTACGCTAACACTAACCCGTACCGTAACACGTACGCTCACCCTAAACCATTGTCGTACACTAACCTGTACCCTAAACCGTCCCCGTCCCGGTCCCCGTCCCCTAAACCTAACCCTATCCCTAACCCTAACCCTTACCCGAAGCCTTACCCTCACCCGTCCCCTAATCCTAACCCGTACGCTAACACTAACCCGTACCCTAACACGTACGCTCACCCTAAACCGTTGTCGTACACTAACCTGTACCCTAAACCGTCCCCGTCCCCTTCCCCGTCCCCTAAACCTAACCCTAACCCTAACCCTAACCCTTACCCGAAGCCTTACCCTCACCCGTCCCCTAATCCTAACCCGTACGCTAACACTAACCCGTACCCTAACACGTACGCTCATCCTAAACCGTTGTCGTACCCTAACCTGTACCCTAAACCGTCCCCGTCCCCTAACCCTAACCCTAACTCTAACCCTAACCCTAACCCTTACCCTCACCCGTCCCCTAATCCTAACCTGTACACTAACACTAACCCGTACCCTAACACGTAAGCTCACCCTAAACCGTTGTTGTACCCTAACCTGTACCCTAAACCGTCCCCGTCCCCGTCCCCAACCCCTAACCCTAACCCTAACACTTACCCGAAGCCTTACCCTCACACGTCCCCTAATCCTAACCCATACCCCAACACTAAACCGTACCCTAACACGTACGCTCACCCTAAACCTTTGTCGTACCCTAATCTGTACCCTAAACCGACCCCGTACCCTAACCCTAACCCTAAACCTAACCCTAACCGTAAACCTTTCCCGAAGCCTTACCCTCACCCGTCCCCAATCCTAACCCGTACGCTAACACTAACCCGTACCCTAACACGTACGCTCACCCTAAACCGTTGTCGTACCCTAACCTGTACCCTAAACCGTCCCCGTCCCCGTCCCCTAACCCTAACCCTAACCCTTACCCGAAGCCTTAACCTCACCCGTCCCCTAATCCTAACCCGTACGCTAACACTAACCCGTTCCCTAACACGTACGCTCACCCTAAACCGTTGTCGTACCCTAACCTGTACCCTAAACCGTCCCAGTCCCCGTCCCCTAAACCTAACCCTAACCCTAACCCTAACCCTTACCCGAAGCCTTACCCTCACCCGTCCCCTAATCCTAACCCGTACGCTAACACTAATCCGTACCCTAACACGTACGCTAACCCTAAACCGTTGACGTACCCTAACCTGTACCCTAAACCGTCCCCGTCCCCTAACCCTAACCCTAACCCTAACCCTAACCCTAACCCTTACCCGAAGCCTTACCCTCACCCGTCCCCTAATGCTAACCCGTACGCTAACACTATCCCGTACCCTAACACGTACGCTCACTCTAAACCGTTGTCGTACCCTAACCTGTACCCTAAACCGTCCCCGTCCCCGTCCCCTAAACCTAACCCTAACCCTAACCCTAACACTTACCCGAAGCCTTACCCTCACCCGTCCCCTAATCCTAACCCGTACGCTAACACTAACCCGTACCCTAACACGTACCCTCACCCTAAACCGTTGTCGTACCCTAACCTGTACCCTACACCATCCCGGTGCCCGTCCCCTAACCCTAACCCTAACCCTAACCCTAACCCTTTCCCGAAGCCTTACCCTCACCCGTCACCTAATCCTAACGCGTACACTAACACTAACCCGTACCCTAACACGTACGCTCACCCTAAACATTTTTCGTACCTTAACCTGTACCCTAAACCGTCCCCGACCCCTAACCCTAACCCTTACCCTAACCCTAACCCTAACCCTTACCCGAAGCCTTACACTCACCCGTCCCCTAATCCTAACCCGTACCCTAACACTAACCCGTACCCTAACACGTACGCTCACCCTAAACCGTTGTCGTACCCTAACCTGTACCCTAAACCGTCCCCTAACCCTAACCCTAACCCTAACCCTAACCCTAACTCTTACCCGAAGCCTTACCCTCACTCGTCCCCTAATCCTAACCCGTACACTAACACTAACCCGTACCCTACCACGTACGCTCACCCTAAACCGTTGACGTACCATAACCTGTACCCCAAACCGTCCCCGTCCCCTAACCCTAACCCTAACCCTAACCCTTACCCGAAGCCTTACACTCCCCCGTCCCATAATCCTAACCCGAACGCTAACACTAACCCGTACCCTAACACGTACGCTCACCCTAAACCGTTGTCATACCCTAACCTGTACCCTAAACCGTCCACGTCCCCTAACCCTAACCCTAACCCTAACCCTAACACTTACCCGAAGCCTTAACCTCACCCGTCACATAATCCTAACCCGTACGCTAACACTAACCCGTACCCTACCACGTACGCTCACCCTAAATCGTTGTCGTACCCTAACCTGTACCCTAAACCGTCCCCGTCCCCTAACCCTAACCCTAAGCCTAACCCTAACCCTAACCCTTTCCCGAATTCTTACCCTCACCCGTCCCCTAATCCTAACCCATACGCTAACACTAACCCATACCCTAACACGTACGCTCACCCTAAACCGTTGTCGTACCCTAACCTGTACCGTAAACCGTCCCCGTCCCCTAACACTAACCCTAACCCTAACCCTAACCCTAACCCTTACCCGAAGCCTTACACTCACCCGTCCCCTAATCCTCACCCGTACGCTAACACTAACCCGTACCCTAACACGTACGCTCACCCTAAACCTTTGTCGTACCCTAACCTGTACCGTAAACCGTCTCCGTCCCCTAACCCTAACCCTAACCCTAACCCTAACCCTAACCCTTACCCGAAGCCTTACCCTCACCCGTCCCCTAATCCTAACCCGTACGCTAACACTAACCCGTACCCTAACACGTACGCTCACCCTAAACCGTTGTCGTACCCTAACCGGTACCCTAAACCGTCCCCGTCCCCTAACCCTAACCCTAGCCCTAACCCTAACCCTTACCCGAAGCCTTACCCTCACCCTTCCCCTAATCCTAACCCGTACACTAACACTAACCCGTACCCTAACACGTACGCTCACCCTAAACCGTTGACGTACCCTAACCTGTACCCTAAACCGTCCCCGTCCCCTAACCCTAAACCTAACCCTAACCCTAACCCTAACCCTTACCCGAAGCCTTACACTCACCCGTCCCCTAATCTTAACCCGTACGCTAACACTAACCCGTACCCTAAAACTTACGCTCACCCTAAACCGTTGTCCTACCCTAACCTGTACCCTAAACCGTCCCTGTCCCCGTCCCCTAACCCTAACCCTAACCCTAACCCTAACCCTAAACCTTACCCGAAGCCTTACCCTCACCCGTCCCCTAATCGTAAACCGTACGCTAACACTAACCCGTACCCTAAAACGTACGCTCACCCTAAACCGTTGTCGTAGACTAACCTGTACCCTAAACCGTCTCCGTCCCCTAACCCTAACCCTAACACTAACCCTAACACTTACCCGAAGCCTTACCCTCACCCGTCCCCTAATCCTAACCCGTATGCTAACACTAACCAGTACCCTAACACGTACGCTCACCCTAAATCGTTGTCGTACCCTAACCTGTACCCTAAACCGTCCCCGTCCCCTAACCCTAACCCTAACCCTAACACTAACCCTTACCTGAAGCCTTACCCTCACCGGTCCCCTAATCCTAACACGTACGCTAATACTAACCCGTACCCTAACACGTACGCTCACCCTAAACCGTTGTCGTACCCTAAACTGTACCCTAAACCGTCCCCGTCCCCTACCCTAACCCTAACCCTAACCCTAACCGTTACCCGAAGCCTTACACTCACCCGTCCCCTAATGCTCACCCGTACGCTAACACTAAACCATACCCTAACACGTACGCTCACCCTAAACCGTTGTCGTACCCTAACCTGTACCCTAAACCGTCCCCGTTCCCTAACCCTAACCCTAACCCTAACACTAACCCTTACCCGAAGCCTTACCCTCACCCGTCCCCTAATCCTAACCCGTACGCTAACACTAACCCGTACCCTAACCCGTACGCTCACCCTAAACAGTTGTCGTACCCTAAACTGTACCCTAAACCGTCCCCGTCCCCGTCCCCTAACCCTAACCCTAACCCTTACCCGAAGCCTTACACTCACCCGTCCCCTAATGGTCACCCGTACGCTAACACTAAACCATACCCTAACACGTACGCTCACCCTAAACCGTTGTCGTACCATAACCTGTACCCTAAACCGTCCCCGTTCCCTAACCCTAACCCTTACCCTAACGTTAACACTAAACCTTACCCGAAGCCTTACCCTCACCCGTCCCCTAATCCTAACCCGTACGCTAACACTAACCCGTACCCTAACACGTACGCTCACCCTAAACAGTTGACGTACACTAACCTGTACCCTAAACCGTCCCCGTCCCCTAACCCTAACCCTAACCATAACCCTAACCCTTACCCGAAGCCTTACACTCACCCGTCCCCTAATCCTAACCCGTAAGCTAACACTAACACGTACCCTAACACGTACGCTCACCCTAAACTGTTGTCGTACCCTAACCTGTACCCTAAACCGTCCCCGTCCCCGTCCCCTAAACCTAACCCTAACCCTAACCCTAACTTTACCCGAAGCCTTACCCTCACCCGTCCCCTAATCCTAACCCGTACGCTAACACTAACCTGTACCCTAACACGTACGCTCACCCTAAACCGTTGTCGTACCCTAAACTGTACCCTAAACCGTCCCCGTCCCCTTCCCCGTCCCCGTCCCCTAACCCTAACCCTAACCCTTACGCAAAGCCTTACCCTCACCCTTCCCCTAATCCTAACCCGTACGCTAACACTAACCCATACCCTAACATGTACGCTCACGCTAAACCGTTGACGTACCCTAACCTGTACCCTAAACCGTCCCTGTCCCCGTCCCCTAACCCTAACCCTAACCCTAACCCTAACCCTTACCCGAAGCCTTACCCTCACCCGTCACCTTATCCTAACCCGTACGCTAACACTAACCCCTACCCTAACACGTACGCTCACCCTAAATCATTGTCGTACGCTAACCTGTACCCTAAACCGTCCCCGTACCCTAACCCTAACCCGAACCGTAACCCTAACACTTACCCGAAGCCTTACCCTCACCCGTCCCCTAATCCTAACCCGTACGCTAACACTAACCCGTACACTAACACGTACGCTCACCCTAAACCGTTGTCGTACCCTAACCTGTACCCTAAACCGTCCCCGTCCCCTAACCCTAACCCTAACCCTAACCCTTACCCGAAGCCTTACCCTCACCCGTCCCCTAATCCTAACCCGTACGCTAATACTAAACCGTACCCTAACACCTACGCTCACCCTAAACCGTTGTCGTACCCTAACCTGTACCCTAAACCGTCCCCGTTCCCTAACCCTAACCCTAACCTAACCCTAACCCTAACCCTTACCCGAAGCCTTACACTCACCCGTCCCCTAATCCTCACCCGTACGCTAACACTAACCCGTACCCTAACACGTACGCTCACCCTAAACCGTTGTCGTACCCTAACCTGTACCCTAAACCGTCCCCGTTCCCTAACCCTAACCCTAACCTAACCCTAACCCTAACCCTTACCCGAAGCCTTACACTCACCCGTCCCCTAATCCTCACCCGTACGCTAACACTAACCCGTACCCTAACACGTACGCTCACCCTAAACCGTTGTCGTACCCTAACCTGTACCCTAAACCGTCCCCGTCCCCGTCCCCTAACCGTAATCCTAACCCTAACCCTAACCCTTACCCGAAGCCTTACCCTCACCCGTCCCCTAATCATAACCCGTACGCTAATACTAAACCGTACCCTAACACCTACGCTCACCCTAAACCGTTGTCGTACCCTAACCTGTACCCTAAACCGTCCCCGTCCCCGTCCCCTAACCCTAACCCTAACCCTAACCCTTACCCGAAGCCTTACCCTCACCCGTCCCCTCATCCTAACCCGTACACTAACACTAACCCGTACCCTAACACGTACGCTCACCCTAAACCGTTGACGTACCCTAACCTGTACCCTAAACCGTCCCCGTCCCCGTCCCCTAACCCTAACCCTAATCTTTACCCGAAGCCTTACCCTCACCCGTCCCCTAATCCTAACCCGTACGCTAACACTAACCCGTACCCTAACACGTACGCTCACCCTAAACCGATGTCGTACCCTAACCTGCACCCTAAACCGTCCCCGTCCCCGTCGCCGTCCCCGTCCCCGTCCCCTAACCCTAAACCTAACCCTTACCCGAAGCCTTACCCGAAGCCTTACCCTCACCCGTCCCCGCATCCTAACCCGTACACTAACACTAACCCGTACCCTAACACGTACGCTCACCCTAAACCGTTGACATACCCTAACCTGTACCCTAAACCGTCCCCGTCTCCGTCCCCTAACCCTAACCCTAACCCTAATCTTTACCCGAAGCCTTACCCTCACCCGTCCCCTAATCCTAACCCGTACGCTAACACTAACCCATGCCCTAATATATACGGTCACCCTAAACCGTTGACGTACCCTAACCTGTACCCTAAACCGTCCCCGTCCCCTAACCCTATCCCTAACCCTAACCCTAACCCTAACCCTTACCCGAAGCCTTACCCTCACCCGTCCCCTAATCCTAACCCGTACGCTAACACTAACCCGTACCCTAACACGTACGCTCACCCTAAACCGTTGTCGTAGCCTAAACTGTACCCTAAACCGTCCCCGTCCCCTAACCCTAACCCTAACCCTAACCCTAACCCTTACCCGAAGCCTTACACTCACCCGTCACATAATCCTCACGCGTACGCTAACACTAACCCGTACCCTAACACGTACGCTCACCCTAAACCGTTGTCGTACCATAACCTGTACACTAAACCATCCCCGTCCCCTAACTCTAACCCTAAACCTAACCCTAACCCTAACCCTTACCCTCACCCGTCCCCTAATCCTAACCCGTAAGGTAACACTAACCCGTACCTTAACACGTACGCTCACCCTAAACCGTTGTCGTACCCTAACCTGTACCCTAAACCGTCCCCGTCCCCTAACCCTAACCCTAACCCTAACCCTAACCCTTACCCGAAGCCTTACCCTCACCCGTCCCCTTATCCTAACCCGTACACTAACATTAACCCGTACCCTAACACGTACGCTCACCCTAAACCGTTGACGTACCATAACCTGTACCCTAAACGCTCCCCGTCCCCTAACCCTAACCCTAACCCTAACCCTAACCCTTACCCGAAGCCTTACACTCACCCGTCCCCTAATCCTAACCCGTACGCTAACACTAACCCGTACCCTAACACGTACGCTCACCCTAAACCGTTGTCATACCCTAACCTGTACCCTAAACCGTCCCCGTCCCCTAACCCTAACCCTAACACTAACACTAACCCTAATCCTTACCCGAAGCCTTACCCTCACCCTTCCCCTAATCCTAACCCGTACGCAAACACTAACCCGTACCCTAACACGTACGCTCACCCTAAACCGTTGTCGTACACTAATCTGTACCCTAAACCGTCCCCGTCCCCGTCCCCGTCCCCTAACCCTAACCCTTACCTGAAGCCTTACCTTCACCCGTCCCCAATCCTAACCCGTACGCTAACACTAACCCGTACCCTAACACGTACGCTCTCCCTAAACAGTTGTCGTACCCTAACCTGTACCCTAAACCCTCCATGTCCCCTAACCCTAACTCTAACACTAACCCTAACCCTAACCCTTACCTGAAGCCTTACCGTAACCCGTCCCCTAATCCTAACCCGTACCCTAACACTAACCTGTACCCTAACACATACGCTCACCCTAAACCTTTGTCGTACCCTAACCTGTACCCTAAACCGTCCCCGTCCCCTTAACCTAACCCTAACCCTAACTCTTACCCGAAGCCTTACCCTAACCCGTCCCCCAATCCTAACCCGTACGCTAACACTAACACGTACCCTAACACGTACGCTCACCCTAAACCATTGTCGTACGCTAAACTGTACCCTAAACCGTCCCCGTACCCGTCCCCTGACCCTAATCCTAACCGTAACCCTAACCCTAAACCTTACCCAAAGCCTTACCCTAACCCTTCCCCTAATCCTAAACTGCACGCTAACACGAACCCTTACCCTAACACGTACGTTCACCCTAAACCGTTGTCGTACCTAACATATACCCTAAACAGTCCCCGTCCCCGTGCCCGTCCCGTAACCCTAACCCTAACCCTAACCCTTACTCGAAGCCTTACGCTAACCTGTCCCCTAATCCTAACCCGTACGCTAACATTAACCCGTACTCTAACACGTACACTCACCCTAAACCGTTGTCATACACTTACCTGTACACTCAAACGTCCCCTAACCCTAACCCTAACCCTAACCCTTACCCGAAGCCTTACCTTAACCCGTCCCCTTATCCTAACCCGTACACTAACACTAACCTGTACCCTAACACGTACGCTCACCCTAAACCGTTCTTGTACACTTACCTGTAACCTAAACCGTCCCCGTCCCCTTCCCCGTCCCCTAACCCTAACCCTAACCCTAACCCTTACCCGAAGCCTTACCCTAACCCGTCCACTAATCCTAACCCATACGCTAACAGTAACCCATAACCTAACACGTACGCTCTCCCTAAACCGTTGTCGTACCCTAACCTGTACCCTAAACCGTCGCCGTCAACTAACCCTAACCCTAACCCTAACCCTAATCCTAACCCTAACCCTTAGCCGAAGCCTTACCCTAATCCGTCCCCTAATCCTAAACCGTACGCTAACACTAACCTGTACCCTAACACATACGCTCACCCTAAAACGTTGTCGTACACTAATCTGTACCCTAAACCGTCCCCGTCCCCTAACCCTAACCTTAACCCTAACCCTTACCCGAAGCCTTACACTAACCCGTCCCTTAATCCTAACCCGTTTGCTAACACTAACACGTACCCTAACACGTACGCTCACCCTAAACCGTTGTCGTACTCTAACCTGTACCCTAAACCATCCCCGTCCCCATCCACGTCCCCTAACCCGAACCCTAACCCTAACCGTTACCCGAAGCCTTACACTAATACATCCTATAATCCTAACACGTATGCTACCACTTACCCGTACCCTAACACGTATGCTCACCCTAAAGAGTTGTCGTACCCTAACAAGTACCCTAAACTGTCCCCGTCCCCGTGCCCGTCCCCTAACCCTAACCCTAAACATAACCCTTACCTGAAGCCTTACACTAACCCGTACCTTAATCCTAACCCTTACGCAAACACTAACACCTACCCTAACACGTACGCTCACCCTAAGCAGTTGTCATAGCCTAACCTGCACCCCAAACCGTCCCCGTCCTCTAATCCTAACCCTAACACTAACCTTAACCCTAAACTTTACCCGAAGCCTTACCCTAACCCTTCCCCTAATCCTAAACCGTATGCTAACACTAACCTGTACCCTAACATGTACGCTCACTCTAAACCATTGTCGTACACTAACCTGTACCCTAAACCGTTCCCATCCTCTAAACCTATCTCTAACCCTAAACCTAACCCTTACCCGAAGCCTTACCCTAACCGGTCTTCTAATCCTAACCCGTACGCTAACACCAACAGGTACCATAATACGTACGCTCTAGCTAAACCGTTGTCGTACCCTAACCTGTATCCTAAACCATCCCCGTACCCTAACCCTAACCCTACCACTAACCCTAACCTTAACATTTACCCGAAGCCTTACCCTAACCCGTCCCCTTATCCTAAAACGTACGCTAACACTAACCTGTACCCTAACACGTATGCTCATGCTAAACCGTTGTCGTACCCTAACCTTTACCCTAAACCATCCACGTCCCCTAACACTAACCCTAACCCTAACCCTTACCCGAAGAATTACCCTAACACGTCCCCTAAACCTAACCCGTACGCTAACACAAACACGTACCCTAACACGTAGGCTCACCGTAAAGAGTTGTCGTAACCTAAGCTGTACCCTAAAACGTCCCCGTTACCTAACCCTAACCCTAACACCAACCCTAACCCTAACCCTTACCCGAAGCCTTACCCTAGCCCGTCCCCTAATCCTAACCCGTAAGATAACACTAACCAGTATCCTAACATGTACGCTCTCCCTAAAACGTTGTCGTATGCTAACCTGTACTCTAAACGGTCCCAGTCCCCTGTTAAAGAAATCTGCACTACAATGAAGTCTCACTGCCCCCTGGTCAAAAGGGCCATCTGAAAAAAGTGTAAAATCCAGAAAGGCAGCACAGGCCATGGAGAACAGGGAGCCTTGTTATGCTGATGCGTGGGATGTAAATTGCCAACAGCCACTCTGGAGAAGTGTATGGTGTTTCCTGAAACACCTAAAAAACAAAGCAACGGAGCCTACAGCACTTCCACTTATGGTCCTATAGCTTAGGGAAATTAAAATCCACAACACACAGCCACCCCAAAGTTTCAGACGGCTCTGTTTACAAGAACCTCGTCTACGGTACAAGTTAAATATCCCAGAAAGCAAAAAATGGATAAAGAAGTTGTGGTACGTACGTACAATGGAATATCACTCACCAATGAAATCTATGTCTTCTGGCCCGTCGTGGCATAATGAGTGGATTCAGGTACGATGATTCTAAGTGAAATAAGTCACACAGAAAATGAAACATCATAAGATATCACTAATACACCGAATGTAATCTTGGCTACACATGAACTGAATTACAAAACAGAACAGGGTCTCAAATTTAGAAAACCAACTTATGTTTGCTTAAGGGGAAAGGTGAGTTGGGGTGCTGCATAAAACCAGAGACAGAAATTAGCACAGATACCATTCCATACGTCAAATATGTAATAGTCAAGACCTACCCCTTGCTCAACGAAATGGGCTAAACACCCTATATTCAACGCCTAGGAATACACTTGACTAGTAAGAATCTTCAAACCCATGGATTTATATGACTCCATAAGAGAATCAAGCGCGTGTACAGCTGCATGAAGGCAGCAGAGAAAATCCGATAAATCCTATTATCAAAATGAATTACAAAAACAAAAAAGAATGACAGTGAAATAGAGAGCAATTCTTAAATAATTCATTCAGGGCTTGTGATGCAACCTGGATTTACCTCATCTAAACCCAGAGCTGAGTGAGACATAAGGTTGGACACTTCGGGCTGATAGCATTGGTGAGGTTCGATGAGCAAATGCAGACCATTTGAAGTCATACTACATGGTACCCATTCCATGGGTCCGAACTCTCCAGGTTTAAGCGATTCTTCCTTCAGCTAAAGCATGCATGGGAAACCCACAGTATGGTGCACCGTGTGACCGGGAAACATTTTCAAATGCATCTCAGTTTTTGTCCCCTTTTACTCGGGTTCAAAATTCCAGACACTTTACTAACACTCTCCCCACTTGGAGAGTCAGTGCCTTTAACCTGCTGTTTGGCACAGTTTGCAATTTCTGCGCAAGATGAACAGGAATAGTGAGAACCAATGAGAGACTAGCTGTAGGTGTCTGCACGGGCAAATTTAACGCTCATTTCCAACCAGGAAGAGGAATTAACCAAACGCTCAGCATGCCGTGCCGGAACCAGATTAGGGCCTGAACCAATCCTGCGGGTTTGCGGCCAGCTCAGAAGAAAGCGATTTGAAGAAAGGAGCTCAGTGGCACTGTAATTCACAAGCCTGCAGAGTTATAAATGACAGCTATCGTCCAAAAATATATTGAAGGAAGGCTGCGAAGAGGACTTGAAAGCGGGGCAGAATTGCAGGAAAACGATTTCAGGGGATAGACTGGAATTCCATTTAAAGCATAGGAATAGAGGCAGAACGTCGACAATGATGCACTTGGCCAAAAAGTGCATATGCGTTTTTTCCTGAATATATTCAGGAAAAAAAGCATACTCCCTTTTTGGCCAACCAAGCAAGCATGTTAAAGATATCTGCACTACAATGAAGTATCACTGCCCCCCGGTCAAAAGGGCCATCTGAAAAAAGTGTAAATCCAGAAATGCAGCACAGGCCATGGAGAACAGGGAGCCTTGTTATGCTGATGGGTGGGATGTAAATTGCCAAGAGCCACTCTGGAAAAGTGTATGGTTTTTCCTGAAACACCTAAAAAACAAAGCAACGGAGCCTACGGCACTTCCACTTATGGTCCTATAGCTTAGGGAAACTAAAATCAAAAATACACAGCAACCCCAAAGTTTCAGACGGCTCTGTTTACAAGAACCTCGTCTACGGTACAAGTTAAATATCCCAGAAAGCGAAAAATGGATAAAGAAGTAGTGGTACGTACGTACAATGGAATATAACTCACCAATGAAATCTATGTCATCTGGCCCGTCGTGGCATAATGAGTGGATTCAGGTACCATGATTCTAAGTGAAATACGTCACACAGAAAATGAAACATCATAAGATATCACTAATACACCGAATGTAATCTTGGCTACACATGAACTGAATTACAAAACAGAACAGGGTCTCAAATTTAGAAAACCAACTTATGTTTGCATAAGGGGAAAGGTGAGTTGGGGTGCTGCATAAAAAAAGAGTTAGAAATTAGCACAGATACCATTCCATAAGTCAAATACGTAATAGTCAAGACCTACCCCTTGCTCAACGAAATGGGCTAAACACGCTATATTCAACGCCTAGGAATACAGCTGACTAGTAAGGATCTTCAAACCCATGGATTTATATGTCTCCATAAGTGAATCAAGCGTGTGTACAGCTGCATGAAGGCCGCAGAGAAAATCCGATATATCCTATTATCAAAATGAATTACAAAAACAAAACACAATGACAGTGAAATAGAGAGCAATTCTTAAATAATTCATTCAGGGCTTGTGATGCAACCTGGATTTACCTCATCTACACCCAGAGCTGAGTGAGATATAAGGTTGGACACTTCGTGCTGATACCATTGGTGAGGTTCGATGAGAAAATGCAGACCATTTGAAGTCATCCTGCATGGTACCCATTCCATGGGTCCCAACTCTCCAGGTTTAAGCGATCCTTCCGTCAGCTAAAACATGCATGGGAAACCCACAGTATGGTGCACCGTGTGACCGGGAAACATTTTCAAATGCATCTCAGTTTCCGTCCCCTTTTACTCGGGTTCACAATTCCAAAACCTTGACTAACACTCTCCCCACTTGGAGAGTCAGTACCTTTAACCTCCTGTTTGGCACAGTTTGCAATTTCTGCGCAAGACTAGGGAGAACCAATGAGAGACTAGCTGTAGGTGTCTGCACGGGCAAAATTAATGCTCATTTCCCACCAGGAAGAGGAAGTAACCAAACGCTCAGCATGCCGTGCCGGAACCAGATTAGGGCCTAAAGCAATCCTGCGGGTTTGTGGACAGCTCACAAGAAAGCGATTTGAAGAAAGGAGCTCAGGGGCACTGTAATTCACAAACCTGCAGAGTTATAAATGACAGCTATCGTCCAATAAAATATTGAAGGAAGGCTGCGAAGAGGACTTGAAAGCGGGGCAGAATTGCAGGAAAACGATTTCAGGGGGTAGACTGGAATTGCATTTAAAGCATAGGAATAGAGGCAGAACGTCCACAATGATGCACTTGGCCAAAAAGGGCGTATGCGTTTTTTTCCTGAATATATTCAGGAAAAAACGCATACGCGCTTTTTGGACAACCAAGCAAGCATGTTAAAGAAATCTGCACTACAATGAAGTCTCACTGCCCCCCGATCAAAAGGGCCATCTGAGAAAAGTGTAAAATCCAGAAAGGCAGCACAGGCCATGGAGAACAGGGAGCCTTGTTATGCTGATGGGTGGGATGTAAATTGCCAACAGCCACTCTGGAGAAGTTTATGGTGTTTCCTGAAACACCTAAAAAACAAAGCAACGGAGCCTACGGCACTTCCACTTATGGTCCTATAGATTAGGGAAATTAAAATCAAAAACACACAGCCACCCCAAAGTTTCAGACGGCTCTCTTCACAAGAACCTCGTCTACGGTACAAGTTAAATATCCCAGAAAGCGAAGAAATGGATAAAGAACTTGTGGTACGTACGTACAATGGAATATCACTCACCAATGAAATCTATGTCCTCTGGCCCGTCCTGGCATAATGAGTGGATTCAGGTACGATGATTCTAAGTGAAATAAGTCACACAGAAAATGAAACATCATAAGATATCACTAATACACGGAATGTAATCTGGGCTACACATGAACTGAATTACAAAACAGAACAGGGTCTCAAATTTAGAAAACCAACTTATGTTTGCTTAAGGGGAAAGGTGAGTTGGGGTGCTGCATAAAACCAGAGATAGAAATTAGCAGAGATACCATTCCATAAGTCAAATATGTAATAGTCAAGACCTGCCCCTTGCTCAACGCAATGGGCTAAACATCCTCTATTCAACGCCTAGGAATACACCTCACTAGTAAGACTCTTCAAACCCATGGATTTATATGTCTCCATAAGAGAATCAAGCGTGTGTACAGCTGCATGAAGGCAGCAGAGAAAATCCGATAAATCCCATTATCAAAATGAATTAAATAACAAAACACAATG
This sequence comes from Delphinapterus leucas, assembly GCF_059928025.1. Lineage (NCBI taxonomy): Eukaryota > Metazoa > Chordata > Mammalia > Artiodactyla > Monodontidae > Delphinapterus > Delphinapterus leucas. The sequence goes on along the minus strand of NC_143135.1, from coordinate 116,271,033 downwards.
ACAGTGAAATAGAGAGCAATTCTTAAATAATTCATTCAGGGCTTGTGATGCAACCTGGATTTACCACATCTACACCCAGAGCTGAGTGAGACATAAGGTTGGACACTTCGGGCTGATAGCATTGGTGAGGTTCGATGAGCAAATGCAGACCCTTTGAAGTCATGCTGCATGATACCCATTCCATGGGTCCCAACTCTCCAGGTTTAAGCGATTCTTCCTTCAGCTAAAACATGCATGGGAAACCCACAGTATGGTGCACCGTGTGAGCGGTAAACGTTTTCAAATGCATCTCAGTTTTCGGCCCCTTTTACTCAGGATAACCATTCCAGACCCTTTACGAACACTCTCCCCACTTGGAGAGTCAGTGCCTTTAACCTCCTGTTGGGCACAGTTTGCAATTTCTGCGCAAGATGAAAAGGAATAGGGAGAACCAATGAGAGACTAGCTCTAGGTGTCTGCACGGGCAAATTTAACGCTCACTTCCAACCAGGAAGAGGAATTAACCAAAGGTTCAGCATGCCGTGCCGGAACCATATTAGGGCCTGAAGCAATCCTGTGGGTTTGCCGCCAGCTCACAAGATAGCGAGTTGAAGAAAGGTGCTCAGGGGCACTGTAACTCACAAACCTGCAGAGTTATAAATGACAGCTATCGTCCAAAAATATATTGAAGGAAGGCTGCGAAGACGACTTGTAAGCAGGACAGATTTGCAGGAAAACGATTTCAGGGTGTAGACGGGAATTGCATTTAAAGCATAGGAAAAGAGGCAGAACGTCGACAATGATGCTCTTGGCCAAAAAGGGCGTTTGCGTTTTTTCCTGAATATATTCAGGAAAAAACGCATACGCCCTTTCGGCCAACCAAGCAAGCATGTTAAAGAAATCTGCACTACAATGAAGTCTCACTGCCCCCCGGTCAAAAGGGCCATCTGAAAAAAGTGTAAAATCCAGAAAGGCAGCACAGGCCATGGAGAACAGCGAGCCTTGTTATGCTGATGGGCGGGATGTAAGTTGCCAACAGCCAGTCTGGAAAAATGTATGGTGTTTCCCGGAACATCTAAAAAACAAAGCAACGGAGCCTACGGCAATTCCCCTTATTGCCCTATAGCTTAGGAAAATTAAAATCAAAAACACACAGCCACCCAAAAGTCTCGGGCGGCTCTGTTTACAAGAACCTCGTCTACGGTACAAGTTAAATATCCCAGAATGTGAAAAATGGATAAAGAAGTTGTGGTACGTACGTACAATGGAATATCACTCACCAATGAAATCTATGTCATCTGGCTCATCGTGGCATAATGAGTGGATTCAGGTACTATGATTCTAAGTGAAATAAGTCACACCGAAATAGAAACATCATAAGATATCACTAATACACCGAATGTAATCTTGGCTACACATCAACTGAATTACAAAACAGAACAGTGTCTCAACTTTAGAAAACCAACTTATGTTTGCGTAAGGGGAAAGGTGAGTTGGGGTGCTGCATAAAACCAGAGTTAGAAATTAGCACAGATACCATTCCATAAGTCAAATACGTAATAGTCAAGACCTACCCCTTGCTCAACGAAGTGGGCTAAACACCCTATATTCAGCGCCTAGGAATACACCTCACTAGTAAGAATCTTCAAACCCATGGATTTATATGTCTCCATAAGAGAATCAAGCGTGTGTACAGCTGCATGAAGGCAGCAGAGAAAATCCGATAAATTCCATTATCATAATGAATTAAATAACAAAACACAATGACAGTGAAATAGAGAGCAATTCTTAAATAATTCATTCAGGGCTTGTGATGCAACCTGGATTTACCTCATCTACACCCAGAGCTGAGTGAGACATAAGGTTGGACACTTCGGGTTGATAGCATTGGTGAGGTTCGATGAGCAAATGCAGACCATTTGAAGTCATACTGCATGGTACCCATTCAATGGGTCCCAACTCTCCAGGTTTAAGCGATTCTTCCTTCAGCTAAAACATGCATGGGAAACACACAGTATGGTGCACCATGTGACCGGGAAACGTTTTCAAATGCATCTCAGTTTTCGGCCCCTTTTACTCAGGTTCACCATTAAAGACCCTTTACTAACACTTTCCCCACTTGGAGAGTCAGTGCCTTTAACCTGCTGTTTGGCACAGTTTGCAATTTCTGCGCAAGATGAACAGGAATAGGGAGAACCAATGAGAGACTAGCTGTAGGTGTCTGCACGGGCAAAATTAATGCTCATTTCCCACCAGGAAGAGGAAGTAACCAAACGCTCAGCATGCCGTGCCGGAACCAGATTAGGGCCTGAAGCAATCCTGCGGGTTTGTGGACAGCTCACAAGAAAGCGATTTGAAGAAAGGAGCTCAGGGGCACTGTAATTCACAAACCTGCAGAGTTATAAATGACAGCTATCGTCCAATAAAATATTGAAGGAAGGCTGCGAAGAGGACTTGAAAGCGGGGCAGAATTGCAGGAAAACGATTTCAGGGGGTAGACTGGAATTGCATTTAAAGCATAGGAATAGAGGCAGAACGTCCACAATGATGCACTTGGCCAAAAAGGGCGTATGCGTTTTTTTCCTGAATATATTCAGGAAAAAACGCATACGCGCTTTTTGGACAACCAAGCAAGCATGTTAAAGAAATCTGCACTACAATGAAGTCTCACTGCCCCCCGATCAAAAGGGCCATCTGAAAAAAGTGTAAAATCCAGAAAGGCAGCACAGGCCATGGAGAACAGGGAGCCTTGTTATGCTGATGGGTGGGATGTAAATTGCCAACAGCCACTCTGGAGAAGTTTATGGTGTTTCCTGAAACACCTAAAAAACAAAGCAACGGAGCCTACGGCACTTCCACTTATGGTCCTATAGATTAGGGAAATTAAAATCAAAAACACACAGCCACCCCAAAGTTTCAGACGGCTCTCTTCACAAGAACCTCGTCTACGGTACAAGTTAAATATCCCAGAAAGCGAAGAAATGGATAAAGAACTTGTGGTACGTACGTACAATGGAATATCACTCACCAATGAAATCTATGTCCTCTGGCCCGTCCTGGCATAATGAGTGGATTCAGGTACGATGATTCTAAGTGAAATAAGTCACACAGAAAATGAAACATCATAAGATATCACTAATACACGGAATGTAATCTTGGCTACACATGAACTGAATTACAAAAGAGAACAGGGTCTCAAATTTAGAAAACCAACTTATGTTTGCTTAAGGGGAAAGGTGAGTTGGGGTGCTGCATAAAACCAGAGATAGAAATTAGCACAGATACCATTCCATACGTCAAATATGTAATAGTCAGTGGGCTTCCCTGGTGGTGCAGTGGTTGAGAGTCCGCCTGCCGATGAAGGGGACGCGGGTTCGTGCCCCGGTCCGAGAGGATCCAACATGCCGCATAGCTACTGGCCCCGTAAGTCATGGCCGTTGAGCCTGCGCGTCCGGAGCCTGTGCTCCGCAACGGGAGAGGCCACAACACTGAGAGGCCCGCGTACAGAAAAAAAAAAAAAAATATGTAATAGTCAAGACCTACCCCTTGCTCAACGAAATGGGCTAAACACCCCATATTCAACGCCTAGGAATACACCTGACTAGTAAGAATCTTAAAACCCATGGATTTATATGTCTCCATAAGACATTCAAGCGTGTGTACAGCTGCATGAAGGCAGCAGAGAAAATCCGATAAATCCTATTATCAAAATGAATTACAAAAACAAAACACAATGACAGTGAAATAGAGAGCAATTCTTAAATAATTCATTCAGGGCTTGTGATGCAACCTGGATTTACCTCATCTACACCCAGAGCTGAGTGAGACATAATGTTGGACACTTCGGGCTGATAGCATTGTTGAGTTTCGATGAGCAAATGCAGACCATTTGAAGTCATACTGCATGGTACCCATTCCATGGGTCCCAACTCTCCAGGTTTAAGCGATTCTTCCTTCAGATAAAACATGCATGGGAAACCCAGAGTATGGTGCACCGTGTGACCGGGAAACGTTTTCAAATGCATCTCAGTTTTCGTCCCCTTTTACTCGGGTTCACAATTCCAGACCATTTACTAACACTCTCCCCACTTGGAGAGTCAGTGCCTTTAACCTCCTGTTTAGCACAGTTTGCAATTTCTGCGCAAGATGAACAGGAATAGGGAGAAACAATGAGAGACTAGCTGTAGGTGTCTGCACGGTCAAATTTAACGCTCATTTCCAACCACGAAGAGGAATTAACCAAAGGCTCAGCATGCCGTGCCGCAACAAGATTAGGGCCTGAAGCAATCCTGCGGGTTTGCGACCAGCTCAAAAGAAAGCGATTTGAAGAAAGGAGCTCAGGGGCACTGTAATTCACAAACCTGCAGAGTTATAAATGACAGCTATCGTCCAAAAATATATTGAAGGAAGGCTGCGAAGAGGACTTGAAAGCGGGGCAGAATTGCATGAAAACGATTTCAGGGGGTAGACTGGAATTGCATTTAAAGCATAGGAAAAGAGGCAGAACGACGACAATGATGCACTTGGCCAAAAAGTGCGTATGCGTTTTTTCCTGAATATATTCAGGAAAAAACGCATACGCCCTTTTTGGCCAACCAAGCAAGCATGTTAAAGAAATCTGCACTACAATGAAGTCTCACTGCCCCCCGGTCAAAAGGGCCATCTGAAAAAAGTGTAAAATCCAGAAAGGCAGCACAGGCCATGGAGAACAGGGAGCCTTGTTATGCTGATGCGTGGGATGTAAATTGCCAACAGCCACTCTGGAGAAGTGTATGGTGTTTCCTGAAACACCTAAAAAACACAGCAATGGAGCCACGGCACTTCCCCTTATGGTCCTATAGCTTAGGAAAATTAAAATCAAAAACACACAACCACCCAAAAGTCTCGGGCGGCTCTATTTACAAGAACCTCGTCTACAGTACAAGTTAAATATCCCAGAATGTGAAAAATGGATAAACAAGTTGTGGTACGTACGTACAATGGAATATCACTCAGCAATGAAATCTATGTCATCAGGCCCGTCGCGGCATAAGAGGGGATTCAGGTACGATGATTCTAAGTGAAATAAGTCACACAGAAAATGAAACATCATAAGATATCACTAATACACGGAATGTAAACTTGGCTACACATGAACTGAATTACAAAACAGAACAGGGTCTCACATTTAGAAAACCAACTTATGCTTGCTTAAGAGGAAAGGTGAGTTGGGGTGCTGCATAAAACCAGAGATAGAAATTAGCACAGATACCTTTCCATAAGCCAAATATGTAATAGTCAAGACCTACCCCTTGCTCAACGAAATGGACTAAACACCCCATATTCAACGCCTAGGAATACACCTGACTAGTAATAATCTTCAAACCCATGGATTTATATGTCTCCGTAAGAGAATGAAGCATGTGTACAGCGGCATGAATGCAGCAGAGAAAATCCGATAAATCCCATTATCAAAATGAATTACACAAACAAAACCCAAGGACAGTGAAATAGAGAGCAATTCTTAAATAATTCATTCAGGGCTTGTGATGCAACCTGGATTTACCACATCTACACCCAGAGCTGAGTGAGACATAAGGTTGGGCACTTCGGGCTGATAGCATTGGTGAGGTTCGATGAGCAAATGCAGACCCTTTGAAGTCATACAGCATGGTACCTTTTCCATGGGTCCCAATTCTCCAAGTTTAAGGGATTTTTCCTTCAGCTAAAACATGCATGGGAAACCCACAGTATGGTGCACCGTGTGACTGGCAAACGTTTTCAAATGCATCTCAGTTTTCGTCCACTTTTACTCGGGTTCACCATTCCAGACCCTTTACGAACACTCTCCCCACTTGGACAGTCAGTGCCTTTAACATCCTGTTGGGCACAGTTTGCAATTTCTGCGCAAGATGAACAGGAATAGGGAGCACCAATGAGAGACTAGCTGTAGGTGTCTGCACAGGCAAATTTAACGCTCATTTCCCACCAGAAAGAGGAATTAACCAAAAGCTCAGCATGCCGTGCTGGAACCAGATTAGGGCCTGAAGCAATCCAGCGGGTTTGCGGCCGGCTCTAAAGAAAGCAATTTGAAGAAAGGAGCTCAGGGGCACTGTAATTCACAAACCTGCAGAGTTATAAATGACAGATATCGTCCAAAAATATATTGAAGGAAGGCTGCGAAGACGACTTGAAAGCGGGGCAGAATTGCATGAAAACGATTTCAGGGGGTAGACTGGAATTGCATTTAAAGCATAGGAAAAGAGGCAGAACGACCACAATGATGCACTTGGCCAAAAAGGGCGTATGCGTTTTTTCCTGAATATATTCAGGAAAAAATGCATACGCACTTTTTGGCCAACCAAGCAAGCATGTTAAAGAAATCTGCACTACAATGAAGTCTCACTGGCTCCCGGTCAAAAGGGCCGTCTGAAAAAAGTGTAAAATCCAGAAATGCAGCACAGGCCATGGAGAACAGGGAGCCTTGTTATGCTGATGGGTGCGATGTAAATTGCCAACAGCCACTCTGGAGAAGTGTATGGTGTTTCCTGAAACACCTAAAAAACACAGCAACGGAGCCTACGGCACTTCCCCTTATGGTCCTATAGCTTAGGAAAATTAAAATCAAAAACACACAACCAACCAAAAGTCTCGGGCGGCTCTGTTTACAAGAACCTCGTCTACAGTACAAGTTAAATATCCCAGAATGTGAAAAATGGATAAAGAAGTTGTGGTACGTACGTACAATGGAATATCACACAGCAATGAAATCTATGTCATCAAGCCCGTCACGGCATAATGAGTGGATTCAGGTACGATGATTCTAAGTGAAATAAGTCACACAGAAAATGAAACATCATAAGATATCACTAATACACGGAATGTAAACTTGGCTACACATGAACTGAATTACAAAACAGAACAGGGCCTCAAATTTAGAAAACCAACTTATGCTTGCTTAAGGGGAAAGGTGAGTTGGGGTGCTGCATAAAACCAGAGATAGAAATTAGCACAGATACCTTTCCATAAGCCAAATATGTAATAGTCAAGACCTACCCCTTGCTCAACGAAATGGACTAAACACCCCATATTCAACGCCTAGGAATACACCTGACTAGTAAGAATCTTCAAACCCATGGATTTATATGTCTCCATAAGAGAATGAAGCGTGTGTACAGCGGCATGAATGCAGCAGAGGAAATCTGATAAATCCCATTATCAAAATGAATTACACAAACAAAACCCAAGGACAGTGAGATAGAGAGCAATTCTTAAATAATTCATTCAGGGCTTGTGATGCAACCTGGATTTACCACATCTAAACCCAGAGCTGAGTGAGACATAAGTTTGGGCACTTCGGGCTGATAGCATTGGTGAGGTTCGATGAGCAAATGCAGACCCTTTGAAGTCATACAGCATGGTACCCATTCCATGGGTCCCAACTCTCCAAGTTTAAGGGATTCTTCCTTCAGCTAAAACATGCATGGGAAACCCACAGTATGGTGCACCGTGTGACTGGCAAACGTTTTCAAATGCATCTCAGTTTTCTTCCCCTTTTACTCGGGTTCACCATTCCAGACCCTTTACGAACACTCTCCCCACTTGGAGAGTCAGTGCCTTTAACCTCCTGTTGGGCACAGTTTGCAATTTCTGCGCAAGATGAAAAGGAATAGGGAGAACGAATCAGAGACTAGCTCTAGGTGTTTGCACGGGCAAATTTAACGCTCATTTCCCACCAGGAAGAGGAATTAACCAAAGGCTCAGCATGCCGTGCTGGAACCAGATTAGGGCCTGAGGCAATCCTGTGGGTTTGCGGCCAGCTCACAAGATAGCGAGTTGAAGAAATGAGCTCAGGGGCACTGTAACTCACAAACCTGCAGAGTTATAAATGACAGCTATCGTCCAAAAATATATTGAAGGAAGGCTGCGAAGACGACTTGTAAGTGGGGCAGAATTGCAGGAAAACGATTTCAGGGGGGACACGGGAATTGCATTTAAAGCATAGGAAAAGAGGCAGAACATCGACAATGATGCTCTTGGCCAAAAAGGGCGTATGCGTTTTTTCCTGAATATATTCAGGAAAAAACGCATACGCCCTTTTTGGCCAACCAAGCAAGCATGTTAAAGAAATCTGCACTACAATGAAGTCTCACTGCCCCCCGGTCAAAAGGGCCATCTGAAAAAAGTGTAAAATCCAGAAAGGCAGCACAGGCCATGGAGAACAGGGAGCCTTGTTATGCTGATGGGCGGGATGTAAATTGCCAACAGCCACTCTGGAGAAGTGTATGGTGTTTCCCGGAACACCGAAAAAACAAAGCTACGGAGCCTACGGCACTTCCACTTATGGTCCTATAGCTTAGGGAAATTAAAATCAAAAACACACAGCCACCCCAAAGTGTCGGACGGCTCTGTTTACAAGAACCTCGTCTACGGTACAAGTTAAATATCCCAGAATGTGAAAAATGGATAAAGAAGTTGTGGTACGTACGTACAATGGAATATCACTCAGCAATGAAATCTATGTCATCAGGCCCGTCGCAGCATAATGAGTGGATTCAGGTACGATGATTCTAAGTGAAATAAGTCACACAGAAAATGAAACATCATAAGATATCACTACTACACGGAATGTAAACTTGGCTACACATGAACTGAATTACAAAACAGAACAGGGTCTCAAATTTAGAAAACCAACTTATGCTTGCTTAAGGGGAAAGGTGAGTTGGGGTGCTGCATAAAACCAGAGATAGAAATTAGCACAGATACCTTTCCATAAGCCAAATATGTAATAGTCAAGACCTACCCCTTGCTCAACGAAATGGACTAAACACCCCATATTCAACGCCTAGGAATACACCTGACTAGTAAGAATCTTCAAACCCATGGATTTATATGTCTCCGTAAGAGAATGAAGCGTGTGTACAGCGGCATGAATGCAGCAGAGAAAATCCGATAAATCCCATTATCAAAATGAATTACACAAACAAAACCCAAGGACAGTGAAATAGAGAGCAATTCTTAAATAATTCATTCAGGGCTTGTGATGCAACCTGGATTTACCACATCTACACCCAGAGCTGAGTGAGACATAAGGTTGGGCACTTCGGGCTGATAGCATTGGTGAGGTTCGATGAGCAAATGCAGACCCTTTGAAGTCATACAGCATGGTACCCATTCCATGGGTCCCAGCTCTCCAAGTTTAAGGGATTCTTCCTTCTGCTAAAACATGCATGGGAATCCCATAGTATGGTGCACCGTGTGACTGGGAAACGTTTTCAAATGCATCTCAGTTTTCGTCCCCTTTTACTCGGGTTCACCATTCCAGACCCTTTACGAACACTCTCCCCACTTGGAGAGTCAGTGCCTTTAACCTCCTGTTGGGCACAGTTTGCAATTTCTGCGCAAGATGAAAAGGAATAGGGAGAACCAATGAGAGACTAGCTCTAGGTGTCTGCACGGGCAAATTTAATGCTCATTTCCCACCAGGAAGAGGAATTAACCAAAGGCTCAGCATGCCGTGCCGGAACCAGATTAGGGCCTGAGGCAATACTGTGGGTTTGCGGCCAGCTCATAAGATAGCGAGTTGAAGAAATGAGCTCAGGGGCACTGTAACTCACAAACCTGCAGAGTTATAAATGACAGCTATCGTCCAAAAATATATTGAAGGAAGGCTGCGAAGACGACTTGTATGCGGGGCAGAATTGCAGGAAAACGATTTCAGGGAGTAGACGGGAATTGCATTTAAAGCATAGGAAAAGAGGCAGAAGGACAATGATGCTCTTGGCCAAAAAGGGCGTATGCGTTTTTTCCTGAATATATTCAGGAAAAAACGCATACGCCCTTTTTGGCCAACCAAGCAAGCATGTTAAAGAAATCTGCACTACAATGAAGTCTCACTGCCCCCTGGTCAAAAGGGCCATCTGAAAAAAGTGTAAAATCCAGAAAGGCAGCACAGGCCATGGAGAACAGCGAGCCTTGTTATGCTGATGGGCGGGATGTAAATTGCCAACAGCCAGTCTGGAAAAATGTATGGTGTTTCCCGGAACATCTAAAAAACAAAGCAACGGAGCCTACGGCAATTCCCCTTATGGTCCTATAACTTAGGAAAATTAAAATCAAAAACACACAGCCACCCAAAAGTCTCGGGCAGCTCTGTTTACAATAACCTCGTCTACGGTACAAGTTAAATATCCCAGAATGTGAAAAATGGATAAAGAAATTGTGGTACGTTCGTACAATGGAATATCACACAGCAATGAATTCTATGTCATCAGGCCCGTCGCGGCATAATGAGTGGATTCAAGTACGTTGATTCTAAGTGAAATAAGTCACACAGAAAATGAAACATCTTAAGATATCACTACTACACGGAATGTAAACTTGGCTACACATCAACTGAATTACAAAACAGAACAGGGTCTCAAATTTAGAAAACCAACTTATGCTTGCTTAAGGGGAAAGGTGAGTTGGGGTGCTGCATAAAACCAGAGATAGAAATTAGCACAGATACCTTTCCATAAGCCAAATATGTAATAGTCAAGACCTACCCCTTGCTCAACGAAATGGACTAAACACCCCATATTCAACGCCTAGGAATACACCTGACTAGTAAGAATCTTCAAACCCATGGATTTATATGTCTCCGTAAGAGAATGAAGCGTGTGTACAGTGGCATGAATGCAGCAGAGAAAATCCGATAAATCCCATTATCAAAATGAATTACACAAACAAAACCCAAGGACAGTGAAATAGAGAGCAATTCTTAAATAATTCATTCAGGGCTTGTGATGCAACCTGGATTTACCACATCTACACCCAGAGCTGAGTGAGACATAAGGTTGGGCACTTCGGGCTGATAGCATTGGTGAGGTTCGATGAGCAAATGCAGACCCTTTGAAGTCATACAGCATGGTACCCATTCCATGGGTCCCAACTCTCCAAGTTTAAGGGATTCTTCCTTCTGCTAAAACATGCATGGGAATCCCACAGTATGGTGCACCGTGTGACTGGCAAACGTTTTCAAATGCATCTCAGTTTTCGTCCCCTTTTACTCGGGTTCACCATTCCAGACCCTTTACGAACACTCTCCCCACTTGGAGAGTCAGTGCCTTTAACCTCCTGTTGGGCACAGTTTGCAATTTCTGCGCAAGATGAAAAGGAATAGGGAGAACGAATGACAGACTAGCTCTAGGTGTCTGCACGGGCAAATTTAACGCTCATTTCCCACCAGGAAGAGGAATTAACCAAAGGCTCAGCATGCCGTGCCGGAACCAGATTAGGGCCTGAGGCAATCCTGTGGGTTTGCGGCCAGCTCACAAGATAGCGAGTTGAAGAAATGAGCTCAGGGGCACTGTAACTCACAAACCTGCAGAGTTATAAATGACAGCTATCGTCCAAAAATATATTGAAGGAAGGCTGCGAAGACGACTTGTAAGTGGGGCAGAATTGCAGGAAAACGATTTCAGGGGGTAGACGGGAATTGCATTTAAAGCATAGGAAAAGAGGCAGAACGTCGACAATGATGCTCTTGGCCAAAAAGGGCATATGCGTTTTTCCCTGAATATATTCAGGAAAAAACGCATACGCCCTTTTTGGCCAACCAAGCAAGCATGTTAAAGAAATCTGCACTACAATGAAGTCTCACTGCCCCCCGGTCCAAAGGGCCATCTGAAAAAAGTGTAAAATCCAGAAAGGCAGCACAGGCCATGGAGAAAAGGGAGCCTTGTTATGCTGACGGGCGGGATGTAAATTGCCAACAGCCACTCTGGAGAAGTGTATGGTGTTTCCCGGAACACCGAAAAAACAAAGCTACGGAGCCTACGGCACTTCCACTTATGGTCCTATAGCTTAGGGAAATTAAAATCAAAAACACACAGCCACCCCAAAGTGTCGGACGGCTCTGTTTACAAGAACCTCGTCTACGGTACAAGTTAAATATCCCAGAATGTGAAAAATGGATAAAGAAGTTGTGGTACGTACGTACAATGGAATATCACTCAGCAATGAAATCTATGTCATCAGGCCCGTCGCGGCATAATGAGTGGATTCAGGTACGATGATTCTAAGTGAAATAAGTCACACAGAAAATGAAACATCATAAGATATCACTACTACACGGAATGTAAACTTGGCTACACATGAACTGAATTACAAAACAGAACAGGGTCTCAAATTTAGAAAACCAACTTATGCTTGCTTAAGGGGAAAGGTGAGTTGGGGTGCTGCATAAAACCAGAGATAGAAATTAGCACAGATACCTTTCCATAAGCCAAATATGTAATAGTCAAGACCTACCCCTTGCTCAACGAAATGGACTAAACACCTCATATTCAACGCCTAGGAATACACCTGACTAGTAAGAATCTTGAAACCCATGGATTTATATGTCTCCGTAAGAGAATGAAGCGTGTGTACAGCGGCATGAATGCAGCAGAGAAAATCCGATAAATCCCATTATCAAAATGAATTACACAAACAAAACCCAAGGACTGTGAAAGAGAGAGCAATTCTTAAATAATTCATTCAGGGCTTGTGATGCAACCTGGATTTACCACATCTACACCCAGAGCTGAGTGAGACATAAGGTTGGGCACTTCGGGCTGATAGCATTGGTGAGGTTCGATGAGCAAATGCAGACCCTTTGAAGTCATACAGCATGGTACCCATTCCATGGGTCCCAACTCTCCAAGTTTAAGGGATTCTTCCTTCAGCTAAAACATGCATGGGAAACCCACAGTATGGTGCACCGTGTGACTGGCAAACGTTTTCAAATGCATCTCAGTTTTCTTCCCCTTTTACTCGGGTTCACCATTCCAGACCCTTTACGAACACTCTCCCCACTTGGAGAGTCAGTGCCTTTAACCTCCTGTTGGGCACAGTTTGCAATTTCTGCGCAAGATGAAAAGGAATAGGGAGAACCAATGAGAGACTAGCTGTAGGTGTCTGCAAGGGCAAATTTAACGCTCATTTCCCACCAGGAAGAGGAATTAACCAAAGGCTCAGCATGCCGTGCCGGAACCAGATTAGGGCCTGAAGCAATCCTGTGGGTTTGCGGCCAGCTCACAAGATAGCGAGTTGAATAAAGGAGCTCAGGGGCACTGTAACTCACAAACCTGCAGAGTTATAAATGACAGCTATCGTCCAAAAATATATTGAAGGAAGGCTGCGAAGACGACTTGTAAGCGGGACAGATTTGCAGGAAAACGATTTCAGGGGGTAGACGGGAATTGCATTTAAAGCATAGGAAAAGAGGCAGAACGTCGACAATGATGCACTTGGCCAAAAAGGGCGTATGCGTTTTTTCCTGAATATATTCAGGAAAAAACGCATACGCCCTTTTTGGCCAACCAAGCAAGCATGTTAAAGAAATCTGCACTACAATGAAGTCTCACTGCCCCCCGGTCAAAAGGGCCATCTGAAAAAAGTGTAAAATCCAGAAAGGCAGCACAGGCCATGGAGAACAGGGAGCCTTGTTATGCTGATGGGCGGGATGTAAATTGCCAACAGCCACTCTGGAGAAGTGTATGGTGTTTCCCGGAACACCGAAAAAACAAAGCTACGGAGCCTACGGCACTTCCACTTATGGTCCTATAGCTTAGGGAAATTAAAATCAAAAACACACAGCCACCCCAAAGTGTCGGACGGCTCTGTTTACAAGAACCTCGTCTACGGTACAAGTTAAATATCCCAGAATGTGAAAAATGGATAAAGAAGTTGTGGTACGTACGTACAATGGAATATCACTCAGCAATGAAATCTATGTCATCAGGCCCGTCGCGGCATAATGAGTGGATTCAGGTACGATATTCTAAGTGAAATAAGTCACACAGAAAATGAAACATCATAAGATATCACTACTACACGGAATGTAAACTTGGCTACACATGAACTGAATTACAAAACAGAACAGGGTCTCAAATTTAGAAAACCAACTTATGCTTGCTTAAGGGGAAAGGTGAGTTGGGGTGCTGCATAAAACCAGAGATAGAAATTAGCACAGATACCTTTCCATAAGCCAAATATGTAATAGTCAAGACCTACCCCTTGCTCAACGAAATGGACTAAACACCCCATATTCAACGCCTAGGAATACACCTGACTAGTAAGAATATTCAAACCCATGGATTTATATGTCTCCGTAAGAGAATGAAGCGTGTGTACAGCGGCATGAATGCAGCAGAGAAAATCCGATAAATCCCATTATCAAAATGAATTACACAAACAAAACCCAAGGACAGTGAAATAGAGAGCAATTCTTAAATAATTCATTCAGGGCTTGTGATGCAACCTGGATTTACCATATCTACACCCAGAGCTGAGTGAGACATAAGGTTGGGCACTTCGGGCTGATAGCATTGGTGAGGTTCGATGAGCAAATGCAGACCCTTTGAAGTCATACAGCATGGTACCCATTCCATGGGTCCCAACTCTCCAAGTTTAAGGGATTCTTCCTTCAGCTAAAACATGCATGGGAATCCCACAGTATGGTGCACCGTGTGACTGGCAAACGTTTTCAAATGCATCTCAGTTTTCGTCCCCTTTTACTCGGGTTCACCATTCCAGACCCTTTACGAACACTCTCCCCACTTTGAGAGTCAGTGCCTTTAACCTCCTGTTGGGCACAGTTTGCAATTTCTGCGCAAGATGAAAAGGAATAGGGAGAACGAATCAGAGACTAGCTCTAGGTGTCTGCACGGGCAAATTTAACGCTCATTTCCCACCAGGAAGAGGAATTAACCAAAGGCTCAGCATGCCGTGCCGGAACCAGATTAGGGCCTGAAGCAATCCTGTGGGTTTGCCGCCAGCTCACAAGATAGCGAGTTGAAGAAAGTTGCTCAGGGGCACTGTAACTCACAAACCTGCAGAGTTATAAATGACAGCTATCGTCCAAAAATATATTGAAGGAAGGCTGCGAAGACGACTTGTATGCGGGACAGATTTGCAGGAAAACGATTTCAGGGAGTAGACGGGAATTGCATTTAAAGCATAGGAAAAGAGGCAGAACGTCGACAATGATGCACTTGGCCAAAAAGGGCGTATGCGTTTTTTCCTGAATATATTCAGGAAAAAACGCATACGCCCTTTTTGGCCAACCAAGCAAGCATGTTAAAGAAATCTGCACTACAATGAAGTCTCACTGCCCCCCGGTCAAAAGGGCCATCTGAAAAAAGTGTAAAATCCAGAAAGGCAGCACAGGCCATGGAGAACAGGGAGCCTTGTTATGCTGATGGGCGGGATGTAAATTGCCAACAGCCACTCTGGAGAAGTGTATGGTGTTTCCCGGAACACCGAAAAAACA
Organism: Delphinapterus leucas; assembly: GCF_059928025.1. Lineage (NCBI taxonomy): Eukaryota > Metazoa > Chordata > Mammalia > Artiodactyla > Monodontidae > Delphinapterus > Delphinapterus leucas. The sequence continues at coordinate 116,255,777 of NC_143135.1, read as the reverse complement.
AAGCTACGGAGCCTACGGCACTTCCACTTATGGTCCTATAGCTTAGGGAAATTAAAATCAAAAACACACAGCCACCCCAAAGTGTCGGACGGCTCTGTTTACAAGAACCTCGTCTACGGTACAAGTTAAATATCCCAGAATGTGAAAAATGGATAAAGAAGTTGTGGTACGTACGTACAATGGAATATCACTCAGCAATGAAATCTATGTCATCAGGCCCGTCGCGGCATAATGAGTGGATTCAGGTACGATGATTCTAAGTGAAATAAGTCACACAGAAAATGAAACATCATAAGATATCATTAATACACGGAATGTAAACTTGGCTACACATGAACTGAATTACAAAACAGAACAGGGTCTCAAATTTAGAAAACCAACTTATGCTTGCTTAAGGGGAATGGTGAGTTGGGGTGCTGCATAATACCAGAGATAGAAATTAGCTCAGATACCTTTCCATAAGCCAAATATGTAATAGTCAAGACCTACCCCTTGCTCAACGAAATGGACTAAACACCCCATATTCAACGCCTAGGAATACACCTGACTAGTAAGAATCTTCAAACCCATGGATTTATATGTCTCCGTAAGAGAATGAAGCGTGTGTACAGCGGCATGAATGCAGCAGAGAAAATCCGATAAATCCCATTATCAAAATGAATTACACAAACAAAACCCAAGGACAGTGAAATAGAGAGCAATTCTTAAATAATTCTTTCAGGGCTTGTGATGCAACCTGGATTTACCACATCTACACCCAGAGCTGAGTGTGACATAAGATTGGGCACTTCGGGCTGATAGCATTGGTGAGGTTCGATGAGAAAATGCAGACCCTTTGAAGTCATACAGCATGGTACCCATTCCATGGGTCCCAACGCTCCAAGTTTAAGGGATTCTTCCTTCAGCTAAAACATGCATGGGAAACCCACAGTATGGTGCACCGTGTGACTGGCAAACGTTTTCAAATGCATCTCAGTTTTCGTCCCCTTTTACTCGGGTTCACCATTCCAGACCCTTTACGAACACTCTCCCCACTTGGAGAGTCAGTGCCTTTAACCTCCTGTTGGGCACAGTTTGCAATTTCTGCGCAAGATGAAAAGGAATAGGGAGAACGAATGACAGACTACCTCTAGGTGTCTACACGGGCAAATTTAATGCTCATTTCCCACCAGGAAGAGGAATTAACCAAAGGCTCAGCATGCCGTGCCGGAACCAGATTAGGGCCTGAGGAAATCCTGTGGGTTTGCGGCCAGCTCACAAGATAGCGAGTTGAAGAAATGAGCTCAGGGGCACTGTAACTCACAGACCTGCAGAGTTATAAATGACAGCTATCGTCCAAAAATATATTGAAGGAAGGCTGCGAAGATGAGTTGTAAGTGGGGCAGAATTGCAGGAAAACGATTTCAGGGGGTAGACGGGAATTGCATTTAAAGCATAGGAAAAGAGGCAGAACGTCGACAATGATGCTCTTGGCCAAAAAGCGCGTATGCGTTTTTTCCTGAATATATTCAGGAAAAAACGCATAGGCCCTTTTTGGCCAACCAAGCAAGCATGTTAAAGAAATCTGCACTACAATGAAGTCTCACTGCCCCCCGGTCAAAAGGGCCATCTGAAAAAAGTGTAAAATCCAGAAAGGCAGCACAGGCCATGGAGAACAGCGAGCCTTGTTATGCTGATGGGCGGGATGTAAGTTGCCAACAGCCAGTCTGAAAAATGTATGGTGTTTCCCGGAACATCTAAAAAACAAAGCAACGGAGTCTACGGCAATTCCCCTTTTTGTCCTATAGCTTAGGAAAATTAAAATCAAAAACACACAGCCACCCAAAAGTCTCGGGCGGCTCTGTTTACAAGAACCTCGTCTATGGTTCAAGTAAAATATCGCAGTATGTGAAAAATGGGTAAAGAAGTAGTGGTACCTACGTACAATGGAATATCACTCAGCAATGAAATCTATGTCATCAGGCCCGTCGCGGCATAATGAGTGGATTCAGGTACGATGATTCTAAGTGCAATAAGTCACACAGAAAATGAAACATCATAAGATATCACTACTACACGGAATGTAAACTTGGCTACACATGAACTGAATTACAAAACAGAACAGGGTCTCAAATTTAGAAAACCAACTTATGCTTGCTTAAGGGGAAAGGTGAGTTGGGGTGCTGCATAAAACCAGAGATAGAAATTAGCACAGATACCTTTCCATAAGCCAAATATGTAATAGTCAAGACCTACCCCTTGCTCAACGAAATGGACTAAACACCCCATATTCAACGCCTAGGAATACACCTGACTAGTAAGAATATTCAAACCCATGGATTTATATGTCTCCGTAAGAGAATGAAGCGTGTGTACAGCGGCATGAATGCAGCAGAGAAAATCCGATAAATCCCATTATCAAAATGAATTACACAAACAAAACCCAAGGACAGTGAAATAGAGAGCAATTCTTAAATAATTCATTCAGGGCTTGTGATGCAACCTGGATTTACCACATCTACACCCAGAGCTGAGTGAGACATAAGGTTGGGCACTTCGGGCTGATAGCATTGGTGAGGTTCGATGAGCAAATGCAGACCCTTTGAAGTCATACAGCATGGTACCCATTCCATGGGTCCCAACTCTCCAGGTTTAAGCGATTCTTCCTTCAGCCAAATCATGCATGGGAAACCCACAGTATGGTGCACCGTGTTACCGGGATACGTTTTCAAATGCATCTCAGTTTTTGTCCTCTTTTACTCGGGTTCACCATTCCAGACCCTTTACTAACACTCTCCCCACTTGGAGAGTCAGTGCCTTTAACCTCCTGTTTGGCACAGTTTGCAATTTCTGCCCAAGATGAACAGGAATAGGGAGAACCAATGAGAGACTAGCTGTAGGTGTCTGCACGGGCAAATTTAACGCTCACTTCCAACCAGGAAGAGGAATTAACCAAAGGCTCAGCATGCCGTGCCGGAAAAAGATTAGGGCCTCAAGCAATCTTGCGGGTTTGCGGCCAACTCAAAAGAAAGCAATTTGAAGAAAGGAGCTCAGGGGCACTGTAATTCACAAACCTGCAGAGTTATAAAAGACAGCTATCGTCCAAAAATATATTGAAGGAAGGCTGCGAAGAGGACTTGAATGCGGGGCAGAATTGCAGGAAAACGATTTCAGCGGGTAGACTGGAATTGCATTTAAAGCATAGGAAAAGAGGCAGAACGTCGACAATGATGCACTTGGCCAAAAAGGGCGTATGCGTTTTTTCCTGAATATATTCAAGAAAAAACGCATACGCCCTTCTTGGCCAACCAAGCATGCATGTTAAAGAAATGTGCACTTCAATGAAGTCTCACTGCCCCCCGGTCAACAGGGCCATCTGAAAAAAGTGTAAAATCCAGAAAGGCAGCACAGGCCATGGAGAACAGGGAGCCTTGTTATGCTGATGGGCGGGATGTAAATTGCCAACAGCCACTCTGGAGAAGTGTATGGTGCTTCCCGGAACACGGAAAAAACAAAGCTACGGAGCCTACGGCACTTCCACTTATGGTCCTATAGCTTAGGGAAATTAAAATCAAAAACACACAGCCACCCCAAAGTGTCGGACGGCTCTGTTTACAAGAACCTCGTCTACGTTACAAGTTAAATGTCCCAGAAAGCGAAAAATGGATAAAGAAGTTGTGGTACGAACGTACTTTGGAATAACACTCAGCAATGAAATCTAGGTCATCAGGCCCATCGCGGCATAATGAGTGGATTCAGGTACGATGATTCTAAGTGAAATAAGTCACACAAAACAAGAAACATCATAAGATATCACTAATACATGGAATGTAAACTTGGCTACACATGAACTGAATTACAAAACAGAACAGGGACTCAAATTTAGAAAAGCAACCAATGCTTGCTTAAGGGCAAAGGTGAGTAGGGGTGCTGCATGAAACCAGAGATTGAAATTAGCACAGATACCGTTCCATAAGCCAAATATGTAATAGTCAAGACCTTCTCCTTGCTCAACGACGTGGACTCAACACCGCATATTCAACGCCTAGGAATACACCTGACTAGTAAGAATCTTCAAACCCATGGATTTATATGTCTCTGTAAGAGAATCAAGCGTGTGTACAGCGGCATAAAAGCAGCAGTGAAAATCCGATAAATCCAGTTATCAAACTAAATTACAAAAACAAAACACAATGACAGTGAAATAGAGAGCAATTCTTAAATAATTCATTCAGGACTTGTGATGCAACCTGGATTTACCACATCTACACCCAGAGCTGGGTGAGACATAAGGCTGGACACGTCTGACTGATAGTATTGGTGAGGTTCAGTGAGCAAATGCAGACCCTTTGAAGTCATACTGCATGGTACCCATTCCATGGGTCCCAACTCTCCAGGTTTAAGGAATTCTTCCTTCAGCTTAAACATGCTTGGGAATCCCAGAGTATGGTCCGCCGTGTGACTGGGAAACGATTTTAAATGCCTCTCAGGTTTCGTTCCCTGGTACTTGGGTTCACCATTCCAGACGCTTTACTAACTCTCTACCCACTTGGAGAGTCAGTGCCTTTAACCTCCTGTTTGGCACAGTTTGCAATTTCTGCGCAAGATGAACAGGAATAGGGAGAACCAATGAGAGACTAGCTTTAGGGTCTGCACGGGCAACTTAAATGTTCATTTCCCACCAGAAAGAGGAATTTACCAAAGTCTCAGCGTGCTGTGCCGAAACCATTTTAGGGCCTGAAGCAATCCTGTGGGTTTGCGGCCAGCTCACAAGCAAGCGAGTTGAAGAAAGGAACTCAGGGACACTGTAATTAACAAACCTGCAGAGTTATAAATGACAGGTATCATACAAAAATATATTGAAGTAAGGCTGCGAAGAGGGCTTGAAACGGGGCAGAATTCCAGGAATATGATTTCAGGAGGTAGACGGGCAGTGCTCTGAAAGCATAGGAGAAGAGGCCGATCCTCGACAATGATGCACTTGGTCAAAAAGTGTATATGCGTTTTTTCAGAGCCCTCATTAAAGAGGGTAGGAGGCTCCCAGCATGCTTTCGTGGCCAACAGTGGGCCCACATCGCCAAGGCGATGTGAGCCAGCCAGGCAGGAGTGACCTCACATCAGAGGGCCCACCTCACAGAAGGGTAAGGAACCCAGCCAGGATCAGACTCTCACCAGAGTGCCCACATCAGCAAGGGGCTGTGAACCACGCAGGAGTATCATCACACCCGTGGGGTCACATCATCAAAAGTTGAGGTACACAAAAAATGTGGCCTCAAACCAGAGGACCCACATCACCATGAGTTTCGGAGCGAGGCAGGCAGGATTAACCTCACAACACATGGCCCATTGTATAAAAAAGGTGAGGAACCCAGCAGTTGGAACATCCCAGCAGGCGGCCCAGAGCACCGAGGCTATGGGATCCAGGCAGTGATGAACTCACAACAGAGGGCCCTCATCATGAAACTGTGAGCAAACCAGCCGTTGTGACCTCAGAGCACAAGGCCCACATCCCCATGGGGAAGGGAACCAAGCAGGAGTGTCATCGCACCAGTGGGCACACATCAGAAAATGTGGGGAGCCCAGCAGTTAGGGCCTGACGCCAGAGGGCTCTCATCACCGAGGAGAGGAGGCTCCCAGCAGGCTCCAACTGCTACCAGAGGGCCGCCATCGCCAATGCGGGATGTGCCAGCCAGGCAGGAGTGACCTCAGAGCAGAGGGCCCACCTCACAAAAGTGTGAGGAACCCAAAGAGGATCAGACTCTCACCACAGGGCCCACATCACCAAGGGAATGGGAACCAGGCTGGAGTGTCCTCACACCAGTGAGGCGTCATCACCGAAATGTGAGTGACCCAGCACACGTGGCCTCAAACCAGAGGACACACATCACCAAGGGGCTGGGAGTGAGGCAGGCAGGAGGAGCCTCAAAACATAGGGCCCATGGAATAAAAATGGTGAGGAATCCAGCAGCTGGAACCTCCCAGCAGGCAGCCAGGAGCAGCGAGGCTATGGGATCCAGACCTGACTGAACTCAAAACAGAGGGCCCTCATCATGAAACTCTGAGCAACCCAGCCGTTGGGACCTCAGAGCAGAAGGCCCACATTCCCATGTGGTTGGGAACATGGCATAAGTGTACTCGCACCACAGGGCACACATCAGAGAATTTTGGGAGCTCAGAAGTTAGGGCCTGATGCCAGAGGGCCCTCATTACCAAGGGGAGGAGACTCCAAGCAGGCACCAACTCCCAACTGAGGGCCCATGTCGCCAAGGGGACGTGTGACAGCCAGGCAGGAGTGACCTCACAGCAGAGGGCCTACCTCACAGAAGGGTGAGGAACCCAGCCAGGATAAGACTCTCACCAGAGGGCCCACATCACCAAGGGGATCAGAAACAGGCAGGACTGTCTTCACACCAGTGTGGCCACATCATAGAAAGGTGAGGAACCCAGCACATGTGGCCTAAACCAGAAGACCCACATCTCCAAGGGGCTCGGAGTGAGGCAGGCAGGAGGAGCCTCAAAACACAGGGCCCATAGAATAAAAAAGCTGAGGAATCCTGCAGTGGGAACCTCCCAGCAGGCGGCCCAGAGCACCGAGTCTATGCGATCCAGGCTGCAGTGAACTCACAGCAGAGGGCCCACATCATGAAACTGTGAGCAACCCAGCCATTGGGACCTCAGAGCAGAAGGCCCACATCCCCATGGGGATGGGAACCTCGCAGGAGTGTCCTCGCACCACTTAGCACGTATCAGAAAATGTGGGTACCCAGCAGTTAGGGCCTGATGCAAGAGGGCCGTCATCACCGAGGGGAGGAGGCTCCCAGCAGGCTCCAACTGCCACAAGAGGGCCGATGTTGCCCTGGCGGGGTGTGCCAGCCAGGCAGGAGTGACCTCACAGCAGAGGGCCCACCTCACAGAAGGGTGAGGAACCCAGCCAGGATCAGACTCTCACCAGAGGGCCCACATCATCAAAGGGATAGGAACCAGGCAGGAGTGTCCTCACACCAGTGGGGCCACATCATCGAAAGGTGAGGGACCCAGCACACGTGGCCTCAAACAAGAGGACACACATCACCAAGGGGCTGGGAGTGAGGCAGGCAGGAGGAGTCTCAAAACAGAGGGCCCATAGAAGAAAAAAGGTGAGGAATCCCGCAGTTGGAACCTCCCAGCAGGTGGCCAGGAGCAGCGAGGCTATGGGATCCAGGCCGGAGTGAACTCACACCTGAGGGCCCTCATCATGAAACTGAGCAACCCAACGTTGGGACCTCAGAGCAGAAGGCCCACATTCCCATGGGGTTGGGAAACTGGCAGGAGTGTACTCGCGCCACAGGGCGCACATCAGAAAAATTTTGGAGCCCAGGAGTTACGGCCTGACGCCAGAGGGCCCTCATTACCGAGGGGAGGAGACTCCCAGCAGGCACCAACTCCCACCAGAGGGCCGACGTCGCCAAGGCGGGGTGTGCCAGCCAGGCAGGAGTGACCTCAGAGAAGAGGTCCCACCTCACAGAAGTGTGAGTAACCCAACCAGGATCTGACTCTCACTGGAGGGCCCACATCACCAAGAGGATGGGAACCAGGCAGGAGTGTCCTCACACCAGTGGGGCCACATCAGCCAAAGGTGAGGAACCCAGCACATGTGGCCTCAAACCAGAGGACACACATCACCAAGGGGCTGGGAGTGAGGCAGGTGTCTGGAGGGGCACATTTAACTCTAATTTCCCACCAGGAAGAGGAATTAACCAAAGGCTCAGAGTGACGTGCTGGACCCTGATTACGGCCTGAAGCAAACCTGCGGTTCTGTGGCCAGCTTTCAAGGAAACGAGTTTTAAAGGAAATCACGGGCACTGTAATTCACAAACCTGCAGAGTTATAAATGACAGCTATTGGCAAAAATATATTGAAGTAAGTCTGCAAAGAGGACTTGAAAACGAGGCAGAATTGCAGGAATCATATTTCAGGAGGTAGATTGGAATTGCATTTAAAGCATGTGAAAAGCGGCAGATCTTTGACAGTGATGCACTTGGACAAAAGTGCGTATACATTTTTTCCTGAATATATTCAGGAAAAACGCATATGCCCTTTTTGGCCAACCAAGCACTCGAGCAATGGAAATCCGCACTACAATGAAGTCTCATTTCCCATTCGTCAAAAGGGCCATCTGAAAAAAGTGTAAAACCCAGATACACAGGACAGGCCATGGAGAACAGGGAGCCTTGTTATGCTGATGGGCGGGATGTAAGTTGCCAACAGACACTGTGGAGATGTTTATGGTGTATCCTGAAACATCTGAAAAACAAAGCTACAGACCCTAGGGCACTTCCACTTTTGGCCCTATAGCTTAGGAAAATTAAAATCAACAAGACACAGCCAACACAAAATTTAGGGCTGCTGTGTTTACAAGAACCTCGAATCCAGTACAAATTAAATATCCCAGAAAGAAAAAAATGGATAAAGGAGTTGTGCTACTTACGTACAACGGAATATCACTCAGCAATGAAATCAATGTCATCAGGCCTGTAGCAGCAAATTGAGTGGATTTAAGTATGATGATTCTAAGAGAAATAGAGAAATATGTCACAGAGTAAGATAATTATCATAAGATATCACTAATAGAGAGTGTAAACTTGGCTACACATAAACTGAATTACAAAACCGAACAGAGTCTCACATTTAGATAAAAACTTATGCTTGCTTAAGGGGAAAGTTGAGTTGGGGTGCTGTATAAAACCAGAGATTGTAATTAGCACACATACCGTTCCATAAGCCAAATATGTAATAGACAAGACCTACTCTTTGCTCAACGAAATAGACTCATCCATGGTGTATCACCTCACACCTGTTAGAATGGGCATCATCAGAAAATCTACAAACAACAGATGCTGGAAAGGGTGTGGAGATAAGGAACCCTCTTCCACTATTGTTGGGAATGTAAATTGATACAGTCACTGTGGAGAACATTATGGAGTTTCTTATAAAACTAAGAATAGAATTACCATATGATACAGCAATGCCACTACTGGGCATATACCCAGACAAAACCATAAATCAAAAAGAGACATTCACCGCAATGTTCATTGCATCACTATTTACAATATCCAGGTAATGGAAGCAACCTAAATGCCCACAGACAGACGAATGCATAAAGATGTGGTACATATATAAAATGGAATATCACTAAGCCATAAAAAGGAATGAAATTGGGTCATTTGTAGAGACGTTGATGGATCTAGAGACTGTCATACAGAGTGAAGTAAGTCAGAAATAGAAAACAAATCTTGTATATTAATGCATATATGTGGAACCTAGAAAAATTGTACAGATGAACCGTTTTGCAAGGCAGAAATAGAGCAACAGATGTAGACAACAAACGTATGGACACCAAGGGGGGGAAAGCTGTTGGGGGGTGGTGGTGGGAGGAGTTGAGAGATTGGGATTGGCATGTATACATTTATATGTATAAAATCGATAACCAAAAAGAACCTGCTGTATAAAAAAATAAAATAAAATTCCAAATTACAAAAAGTAAAACAGACAAAATATTCTTCCCTTCACATACATGTATTTATATGAATAAATTATTTCCATGCTTATATCTGTAAATACAAAAAAGAGGAATAAAATCTACCTTGAACCAAAAACGAAAGAAAGAAAACAAAACAGAACCCACCATTTACACAGAGGAAAACCGTATCAGGGCACTTGCTCCAGTTGTAAACAATTCTGAAGTTGGTCAGTGGTGGGGAATCATCTCCCATTCAGCCAGCAGGCCCCACACAACAAGCGTCCTCATTGCAAAGCTGGGGGACCGTGCCGAGGCATCTGTGAGTAAACGTGGGCTGAGCCCCAGGCCAGCTGCTGCTGAAATGTTCCCACCCTTCCCAGGTAAAACACCTGAATATGTACAAGGACTTGAAAGCCTAGAGGAAGGGCCATGGAGCCACATGAGCACCAGCATGCCAGCCGACTTGGTGCCTGCAGGCCAGCCAGGATGGTCCTGGCCCTGGGTGCTCTTCTGGAAGCTTTCCATTTCCCTGCCTGAGATACCCCTGCTGTCCCGGCCCCCACTGCTTTCTTCCTCACTCACCTCTGCCCAGGGAGAAATTCCAGCGGCAGGTATGGGTGACACATCCTCTTCTTTAGCAGGTGGCATCTTGGCAACTGCTGCAGAAAGTCCAGCAGAGCCCCACTCACACTGGGCCACCAACAAAGCCATGGCCTCTCACTCCCTCCCACCAGTCCAGCCCCGAGACTGCTGACAGGGCAGAGAAAATGGCGTCAGGCACAGCTGCAGGGGCTCTTGCTGCCTGGAGCTGTGTTTATATTGATCTCAACCCAGGCACACCTGGGGAGGGCTGGCCGGCATGGTCAGGCTTCCCAGGCCAGCCAATAATCACCCCTCAGGGGCTCACAGTTGCAGAAACTGGAACTTGCTGAATCGGCCAGGTCCAAGGAACAGGTGTGGGCTCCTGAGAGTCAGGATAGACAAGGGGCTGCAGCTCTGGCTTGTTTTCTAATTATATTATCTGGCCCATGAGTGGGAGACAACTTCAAGAAAACACTCTCCTAATGAGAGGAACCCAGGAGTCAGGGAGAGGAGGGGTGGGTGGTGGGTGGAGACAGAGGCCTGGTGCCCCGGGTGCAGTGGAAGTCTCTGGAAGACCAGGTGGAGGGAGGCCACACAGAGTGATGCCCAGGGTCACAGACCTGTCGGAGCTGCCGTTTCTTAGTTCAAGTCCTGCTCTGAGGTGCTCTGTGTCAGATCTGAGTGACAGGTGAGCTGGGAGTGCTCTGCAATGAGGGCGATGTGCATGGTTCCTGTGTGCCCAGCCCTGCCACAGTACCTGCAAGGGTAGCTCTGTATCCGGGGAGGGGTCTGACCACGAGAGCCCCATGGGCTGCAGGGGAACCTGCCCAGGGAAACCCATATCCTGGGAGGGGCCTGAACACGAGAGCCCCGTGGGCTGGGGTGGGGGTGAGGTACCTGCCCAGGTGAGCTCCATATCCTGGGATTGGCCTGGCCTCGAGAGCCCCATGGGCTGCTGGAGTCCTGGTAAAGGATGTCAGGACAGTCAGTGAAGCCACCGAGGATAGACCTCCAGTAGTTCCTAAATCCTACATCCTGCTGGTCATTCTACCAACCACCAGGACATGGTATTCTGTATTAGTCTTCAATGATGCCTTCTTTTGTATTCTAGTAGTCCCAGAGTCACAAGAAATTTTGGCTTGTGAGTGGCAGGACTCAACATACAACTAAAACAATACTTCCGGGCCGTGTTGCCCCAAGGGTTCAAAAATTCCCACACCATCTTTGGGGAAAGCTCAGCTAAAGACCTAAAAGTTCTACCTCTGGAAAAGGAAACACTCCTTCAATATGCAGACGACATTCTGATCGCCAGCCCTACTAAGGAGACCTCTGAACTACCAAGCCAAGAAAGGATACAAGTTGTCCAAGAAAAAGCTCAAATATCACAGACTACGGTGACCTGCCTGGGCTTCATTCTCACAGAAGGTCGGAGAAGCCCATCCCAGGAAAGGGAAGAAACAATTTACAGCCTTACCCATTTCTAAAACTAGAAGACAGCTTAGGGGTTCCTGGGGAGGCCAGGGTTTGCTGCTTCTGGATCCCTAACTACAGTCTACTAGCTGGGCCTCTATATGAAACACTGAAAGGAAAAGATGATGATCCTTTTGAATAGAATCCAGAAGTGGCCTTTCAAGAATGGAAAGAGCAGTCAATTCAGACCCTTGCCCTGGAACTCCCTAATTTAGCTAAACCCTTTGACCTTTACATTCCTGGTGAACGGTGAATCGCCATTGGAGTATTAGTGCAAAACCTGGGACCACTTGAAATGGAACAATGCAAGAATGCCATCCAGGTAGGATAAACTACGGTCACCAAGGGGCTTGGCCCACCGCCACATCTGGCCAAGATACTGGCAGTATCTGAAAACCTGGAAATCAGCAGCCCAAAAGGCCACCTCCCTCCTAAGGGAAAAGGACCCCACGTGGTGATCCTAACCCCCAACCATGCCCTGAAGTTGCAGGGTTTGCTCCGTGGGCACACTGACCTTGAGTGAGGAGGCCCTCCAACTCCAACCTCCAGAGAGATAACCGGGGCAAAGGGGCACCATGACGACTCGTGTGACCATCACTTGACCTGGAGTTTCTCTCATAAAACAACAAGAGTGTGTCCCAAAAGAGTAGACTACTGCTTGCAGGACTTACTGCACCCAGAGGGGAGGTAATAATCTTGGCGGGGGAACCGTATATCACGCTGTCACCATAGAAGAGCCTACAGACACTGTGATGATGGTGGCCAATAAGACCGGCTGGACTCCTGTTTACTTCAAAAGGCTGTTGACTCAGTGGCCATCATGGTCCTTCATCACCACTGACCCTGGACTGTCTGGGAGTTGAGCAGGCAGGGTCCTGACACCTGGTGCTGTTTTTACGTTAATTCAGGGGCCTAATTGAAGAAAGCGCAGACTACTGGTCAGAGCATCTAGGCTGGCAGAAACGGTCAGCCTAAGGTGGCCGAACAAATGTGGGGCGGGGTGAAACTGGACCTCACAGCGTCACTGCACATCTCCTTCCTGGACCCTTAAAGGTCATTAGAATCTATAACACTACCAATACTTGTGCTCAGGCGGACGAGCAGGGAGGCAGGAGGCCTGGGGACAATCAACGTCACCTGGAGGCTGCTGGGGAGAAGTTCTGACCCTCGCCCACGGGTATGAGGGCTCCTAACTCAGCACTCAGCAGTTACAGATGAAGGGTCTGCACCCTCAGCACTCTAAGAATGAGGAAGGGGACAAAATGCAGAAGAGGGGTTTGTCCCAGGCAAAGCCCCTTAAAAATCCCTGGGAGATAAAAATAGAATCTGGGCAATAAAATAAAGTCTAACCTTTTTTATCCTTTGTGCTTTGTCTAATTTCACGTGCTCCTAGGGTCCCACATGCAGAGGTTCAACAGCCGGCACTTCAGACCAGATTTCCTAGTGCAGAATGGCTGGGTCGACACCTCAGCTCCTGGGGCACGGTGCAGACTCCGCGATATAGAGCCTGAGCTGCAGCCAACTGGGCCCTCGAGAGCTCCGCCCCCTCCCTCCCACTGACTCTGACAGGATCTCTACACAGCAGCCCAGCCCACAGCCCACGGGGTAGCACATGCTCTCACCTCTCCATTCTCTGATCAAAATATAAAGTTTCCTTTGCTTCTGAACCAAACTCAGTCTCAATCTGTTGGCTCCAATGACACTGGGCAGGGGGACACTTGTTGGGGTCCACTCTGGAGGATCAGTAACAGAAATTGAGAACATTGTAACTTCAATGAACAGATGTGTGAGCCAAACTGTAATTAACATAGAACAGTGTATAAGGCTCGGGTAAAATAAGATGTTTCTAAAACTTCCATTTGATATTTCCATCACTTTATTATAAGCAAGTTCAGTGAAAAGGTCTTATTTGTCAGGTCAATACTAGAGAAACGAAGTGATTTCTTTCCAAGGATGTACATCTAATAATCTTGGTTAAAGCTTCAATCTTGTTTTAAATGCTTTTCCATTGAAAATGATACCTCTCTTTCAGCTCCCCCATTTCTGAGAAGTATAAAATCTTATAATTTATTAAGACCAAATGGGAAAGGTGGGAGGAGGGATAAATTAACAGTTTGGGATTAACACATACACACTGCTATGTATAAAATCGATCATCAACAAGGAACTACTGTATAGCACAGGGAACTACACTCAATATTTTGCAATAACCTATAAGGGGAAATAATCTGAAAAAGAATAGATGTTTTTATTGACATCATCTATTAATGACAGTTAAAATGGAACCTAAGGGAAGCCAGTGGTGAGTGCTTCTGACCCTGAAGACTTCAATCATCTAAAGTTTGGACTCTGCCTACTTCCCAAGGCCCTTAATGAACCTATGTGTAGCCGTAGCTTAAAAAATTCCCCAGTTTGGGTTGTGGAGAGACACTGATTTTGAAAAAGCCCTGGTGTTCTCCTCACATGAATGGGACACTTCCTACACCTAAAACATGCCTGTCACACCCAGAGGATGGTATACCGTCTGATCGGGAAGAGTTTGGAAAAGGCATCTCATCTCCTCATCTCCTGGTGCTCGGGTTCACCCCTCCAGCGTCTTTACGAACAGTCTCCCCACTTGGAGATGTCAGCACTGTCAACATCCTGTTTGGAATTTGTCCAGAGGATGAAGCAGAAGGAGGAGGAACAATGAGTGACAAGTCCTAGGTGTTCGGACAGGCACATGTCACTCTAATTTCCAATCAGGAAGACGAATTGACCAAAGGCTAGGGTTGCCCATGGAAACAGAATAGGGCTTGAGGAAATCCCGCTGCTTTGTGGCCAGTTCCCATAAACAGAAGTTGAAAAATGGAACTCAGGGACACTAAAATTCACGAAACTGCAGAGTTGAAAATATCTATCACTGAAAAATGTCTTGAGGAAAGTCAGAGAAAAGGACTTGTAAGCAACAGAGAATGGCAGGAAAGGGATTGGAAGAGGTAGAAAGGACTCGCCATTAAGCACAAGAAAAGGGGCTGAACATTGCCAACATTGCAGTTGGCCAAAAAGGGTGTATGCGCCTTTTTCTGTATATATTCAAGAAAAGGGCATACACTTTTTTAGCCAACCAAACAGGTGGGCACTGGAAATCAATACTACAAAACATATCACTTCGCATCAGTCAGAAGAGCCTTCCTCGTAAAGTGTAAACACCAGAAATGCAGGACAGGGCAAGGAGAAAAGGGAGCCCTGTGAGGCTTATAGTGGAAATGTATATTGCCAACGGTCACTCTGGATAAGTGTATTGTGTTTACTAAAGCATCTAAAAAATGAGCTACAGAGCACAGGGCACTTGCACTCATGGACGTATATCTTGGGAAAAACAAAAATGGAGAGGACACAGGCACCCCAATGTTTACCGCCTCTCTGTTTAAAAGATCCTCGACTAGGATATAATTTATATGTCTGTGGAGGGAAAAAATGGATAGAGATGTGGCACTTATGTAGAGTGGAATATTACTCAGCCTGAAAATCAATGAAATATGGCCAGCTGTAACAACCCCAGAGGAGTTACGTATGATCATTCGAAGTCACATAATTCAAAAAGAAAAAGACATACGATACTACTAATACATGGAATATAACGAGGCTACAAATGAACTGAATTACAAAACAGAACGGGGTCTCAGATTTAGAAAAGCAACTTATGCTTGCTTAAGGATAAAGGAGAGTTGGGGTGCTGCATAAAACCAGAGATTGAAATTAGCACAGATACCGTTCCATAAGCCAAATATGTAATAGAAAAAACCTACTCCCTGGCCAACGAAATGGACTCAACACCCCATATTCAGCACCTAGGAATATACGGGATGAGTAAGAGTCTTAATACCTATGGATTTATATGTCTCAGTAAGAGAATCAAGCGTGTGTACAGTGACATAAACGCAGCAGTGAAAATCAGCTAAATCCCATTATCAAAATAAATTTCAAAGACAAAACACAATGACAGTGAAATAGAGAGCAATTCTTAAATAATTCATTCACGGCTTGTGATGCAACCTGGATTTACCACATCTACACCCAGAGATGGGTGAGACATAAGGCTGGACACTTCGGGCTGATAGCATTGGTGAGGTTCCGTAAGCAAATGCAGACCCTTTGAAGTCATACTGCATGGTACCCATTCCATGGGTCCCAACTCTCCAGGTTTAAGGGATTCTTCCTTCAACTTAAACATGCTTGGGAACCCCAGAGTATGGTGCACCATGTGACCGGGAAGTCTTTTCAAATGCATCTCAGTTTTCATCCTTTTTACTCGTGTTCACAATTCCAGACCATTTACTAACACTCTCCCCACTTGGAGAGTCAGTGCCTTTAACCTCCTGTTTGGCACAGTTTGCAATTTCCGCACAAGATGAACAGGAATAGGGAGAACAAATGAGTGACTAGCTGTAGGTGTCTGCACGGGCAAATTTTACGCTCATTTCCCACCAGGAAGAGGAATTAACCAAAGGCTCAGCATGCCGTGCCGGAACCAGATTAGGGCCTGAAGCAATCCTGCGGGTTTGTGGATAGCTCACAAGAAAGCGAGTTGAAGAAAGGAGCTCAGGGGCACTGTCATTCACAAACGGGCAGAGTTATAATTGACAGCTATCGTCCAAAAATATATTGAAGGTAGGCTGCAAAGAGGATTTGAAAGCGGGGCAGAATTGCTGGAAAACGATTTCAGGGGGTAGACTGGAATTGCATTTAAAGCATACGAAAAGAGGCAGAACGTCGACAATGATGCACTTGGCCAAAAAGGGCGTATGCGTTATTCAGGAAATAACGCATACGCACTTTTTGGCCAACCAAGCAAGCGTGTAAAGGAAATCTGCACTACAATGAAGTCTCACTGCCCCCTGTCAAAAGGGCCATCTGAAAAAAGTGTAAAATCCACAAAGGCAGCACAGGCCATGGAGAACAGGAAGCCTTGTTATGCTGATGGGCGGGATGTAAATTGCCAACAGCCACTCTGGAGAAGTGTATGGTGTTTCCTCAAACACCTAAAAAACAAAGCAACGGAGCCTACGGCACTTCCACTTATGGTCCTATAGTTTAGGGAAATTAAAATCAAAAAGATGCAGCCACCCCAAATTTTCGAATGGCTCTGTTTACAATATACTCATCTACGGTACAAGTTAAATATCCCAGAAAGCGGAAAATGGATAAAGAAGTTGTGCTACGAACGTACAATGGAATATCACTCAGCAATGAAATCTATGTCTTCAGGCCCGTCGCGGCATAACGAGTGGATTCAGGTATGAAGACTCTAAGTGAAATTAGTCACACAGAGAAAGAAACATCATAAGATATCACTAATACACGGAATGTAAACTTGGCTACACATGAACTGAATTACAAAACAGAACAGGGTCTCAAATTTAGAAAACCAACCAATGCTTGCTTAAGGCGAAAGGTGAGTTGGGGTGCTACATAAAACCAGAGATTGAAATTAGCACATATACCGTTCCATAAGTCAAATATGCAATAGTCAAGACCTACTCCTTGCTCAATAAAATAGACTCAACACCCCAAATTCAACGCCTAGGAATATACCTGACTAGTAAGAATCTTAAAACCCATGGATTTATATGTCTCCATAAGAGAATCAAGCGTGTGTACAGCGGTATAAACGCAGCAGTGAAAATCCGATAAATCCCATTATCAAAATGAATTATAAAAACAAAACACAATGACAGTGAAATAGAAAGCAATTCTTAAATAATTCATTCAGGACTTGTGATGCAACCTGGATTTACCATATCTACACCCAGAGCTGGGTGAGACATAAGGCTGGACACTTTGAGCTGATAGCATTGGTGAGGTTCGGTGAGCAAATGCAGACCCTTTGAAGTCATACTGCATAATACCCATTCCATGGGTCCCAACTCTCCAGGTTTAAGGGATTCTTCCTTTAGCTAAAACATGCATGGGAAACCCAGAGTATGGTCCCTGTGACTGCGCAACGTTTTTAAATGCATCTAAGTTTTCGTCCCCTGATACTCGGGTTGACCATTCCGGACGGTATAATAACACTCTCCCCGCTTGGAGAGTCAGTGCCTTTAACCTCCTGTTTGGCACAGTTTGCAATTTCTGCGCAAGATGAACAGGAATAGGGAGAAACAATGAGAGACTAGCTTTAGGGTCTGCACGGGCAACTTAAATGTTCATTTCCCTCCAGGAAGTGGAATTAACCAAAGGCTCAGCATGCAGGGCCGGAACCAGATTAGGGCCTGAAGCAATCCTGCGGTATTGCGGCCAGCTCACAAGGAAACGAGTTGAAGAAAGGAGCTCAGGGGCACTGTCATTCACAAACCTGCAGAGTTATAAATGACAGGTATCATACAAAAATATATTGAAGTAAGGCTGCGAAGAGGGCTTGAAACGGGGCAGAATTCCAGGAATATGATTTCAGGAGGTAGACGGGCAGTGCTCTGAAAGCATAGGAGAAGAGGCCGATCCTCGACAATGATGCACTTGGTCAAAAAGTGCATATGCGTTTTTTCAGGGCCCTCATTAAAGAGGGTAGGAGGCTCCCAGCATGCTTTCGTGGCCAACAGTGGGCCCACATCGCCAAGGCGATGTGAGCCAGCCAGGCAGGAGTGACCTCACATCAGAGGGCCCACCTCACAGAAGGGTAAGGAACCCAGCCAGGATCAGACTCTCACCAGAGTGCCCACATCAGCAAGGGGCTGTGAACCACGCAGGAGTATCATCACACCCGTGGGGCCACATCATCAAAAGTTGAGGTACACAAAAAATGTGGCCTCAAACCAGAGGACCCACATCACCATGAGTTTCGGAGCGAGGCAGGCAGGATTAACCTCACAACACATGGTCCATTGTATAAAAAAGGTGAGGAACCCAGCAGTTGGAACATCCCAGCAGGCGGCCCAGAGCACCGAGGCTATGGGATCCAGGCAGTGATGAACTCACAACAGAGGGCCCTCATCATGAAACTGTGAGCAAACCAGCCGTTGTGACCTCAGAGCACAAGGCCCACATCCCCATGGGGAAGGGAACCAAGCAGGAGTGTCATCGCACCAGTGGGCACACATCAGAAAATGTGGGGAGCCCAGCAGTTAGGGCCTGACGCCAGAGGGCTCTCATCACCGAGGAGAGGAGGCTCCCAGCAGGCTCCAACTGCTACCAGAGGGCCGCCATCGCCAATGCGGGATGTGCCAGCCAGGCAGGAGTGACCTCAGAGCAGAGGGCCCACCTCACAAAAGTGTGAGGAACCCAAAGAAGATCAGACTCTCACCACAGGGCCCACATCACCAAGGGAATGGGAACCAGGCTGGAGTGTCCTCACACCAGTGAGGCGTCATCACCGAAATGTGAGTGACCCAGCACACGTGGCCTCAAACCAGAGGACACACATCACCAAGGGGCTGGGAGTGAGGCAGGCAGGAGGAGCCTCAAAACATAGGGCCCATGGAATAAAAATGGTGAGGAATCCAGCAGCTGGAACCTCCCAGCAGGCGGCCAGGAGCAGCGAGGCTATGGGATCCAGACCTGACTGAACTCAAAACAGAGGGCCCTCATCATGAAACTCTGAGCAACCCAGCCGTTGGGACCTCAGAGCAGAAGGCCCACATTCCCATGTGGTTGGGAACATGGCATAAGTGTACTCGCACCACAGGGCACACATCAGAGAATTTTGGGAGCTCAGAAGTTAGGGCCTGATGCCAGAGGGCCCTCATTACCAAGGGGAGGAGACTCCAAGCAGGCACCAACTCCCAACTGAGGGCCCATGTCGCCAAGGGGACGTGTGACAGCCAGGCAGGAGTGACCTCACAGCAGAGGGCCTACCTCACAGAAGGGTGAGGAACCCAGCCAGGATAAGACTCTCACCAGAGGGCCCACATCACCAAGGGGATCAGAAACAGGCAGGACTGTCTTCACACCAGTGTGGCCACATCATAGAAAGGTGAGGAACCCAGCACATGTGGCCTAAACCAGAAGACCCACATCTCCAAGGGGCTCGGAGTGAGGCAGGCAGGAGGAGCCTCAAAACACAGGGCCCATAGAATAAAAAAGCTGAGGAATCCTGCAGTGGGAACCTCCCAGCAGGCGGCCCAGAGCACCGAGTCTATGCGATCCAGGCTGCAGTGAACTCACAGCAGAGGGCCCACATCATGAAACTGTGAGCAACCCATCCATTGGGACCTCAGAGCAGAAGGCCCACATCCCCATGGGGATGGGAACCTCGCAGGAGTGTCCTCACACCACTTAGCACGTATCAGAAAATGTGGGTACCCAGCAGTTAGGGCCTGATGCAAGAGGGCCGTCATCACCGAGGGGAGGAGGCTCCCAGCAGGCTCCAACTGCCACAAGAGGGCCGATGTTGCCCTGGCGGGGTGTGCCAGCCAGGCAGGAGTGACCTCACAGCAGAGGGCCCACCTCACAGAAGGGTGAGGAACCCAGCCAGGATCAGACTCTCACCAGAGGGCCCACATCATCAAAGGGATAGGAACCAGGCAGGAGTGTCCTCACACCAGTGGGGCCACATCATCGAAAGGTGAGGGACCCAGCACACGTGGCCTCAAACAAGAGGACACACATCACCAAGGGGCTGGGAGTGAGGCAGGCAGGAGGAGTCTCAAAACAGAGGGCCCATAGAAGAAAAAAGGTGAGGAATCCCGCAGTTGGAACCTCCCAGCAGGTGGCCAGGAGCAGCGAGGCTATGGGATCCAGGCCGGAGTGAACTCACACCTGAGGGCCCTCATCATGAAACTGAACAACCCAACGTTGGGACCTCAGAGCAGAAGGCCCACATTCCCATGGGGTTGGGAAACTGGCAGGAGTGTACTCGCGCCACAGGGCGCACATCAGAAAAATTTTGGAGCCCAGGAGTTACGGCCTGACGCCAGAGGGCCCTCATTACCGAGGGGAGGAGACTCCCAGCAGGCACCAACTCCCACCAGAGGGCCGACGTCGCCAAGGTGGGGTGTGCCAGCCAGGCAGGAGTGACCTCAGAGAAGAGGTCCCACCTCACAGAAGTGTGAGTAACCCAACCAGGATCTGACTCTCACCGGAGGGCCCACATCACCAAGAGGATGGGAACCAGGCAGGAGTGTCCTCACACCAGTGGGGCCACATCAGCCAAAGGTGAGGAACCCAGCACATGTGGCCTCAAACCAGAGGACACACATCACCAAGGGGCTGGGAGTGAGGCAGGTGTCTGGAGGGGCACATTTAACTCTAATTTCCCACCAGGAAGAGGAATTAACCAAAGGCTCAGAGTGACGTGCTGGACCCTGATTACGGCCTGAAGCAAACCTGCGGTTCTGTGGCCAGCTTTCAAGGAAACGAGTTTTAAAGGAAATCACGGGCACTGTAATTCACAAACCTGCAGAGTTATAAATGACAGCTATTGGCAAAAATATATTGAAGTAAGTCTGCAAAGAGGACTTGAAAACGAGGCAGAATTGCAGGAATCATATTTCAGGAGGTAGATTGGAATTGCATTTAAAGCATGTGAAAAGCGGCAGATCTTTGACAGTGATGCACTTGGACAAAAGTGCGTATACATTTTTTCCTGAATATATTCAGGAAAAACGCATATGCCCTTTTTGGCCAACCAAGCACTCGAGCAATGGAAATCCGCACTACAATGAAGTCTCATTTCCCATTCGTCAAAAGGGCCATCTGAAAAAAGTGTAAAACCCAGATACACAGGACAGGCCATGGAGAACAGGGAGCCTTGTTATGCTGATGGGCGGGATGTAAGTTGCCAAC
Organism: Delphinapterus leucas; assembly: GCF_059928025.1. Classification (NCBI taxonomy): domain Eukaryota; kingdom Metazoa; phylum Chordata; class Mammalia; order Artiodactyla; family Monodontidae; genus Delphinapterus; species Delphinapterus leucas. The sequence continues at coordinate 116,234,485 of NC_143135.1, read as the reverse complement.
AGACACTGTGGAGATGTTTATGGTGTATCCTGAAACATCTGAAAAACAAAGCTACAGACCCTAGGGCACTTCCACTTTTGGCCCTATAGCTTAGGAAAATTAAAATCAACAAGACACAGCCAACACAAAATTTAGGGCTGCTGTGTTTACAAGAACCTCGAATCCAGTACAAATTAAATATCCCAGAAAGAAAAAAATGGATAAAGGAGTTGTGCTACTTACGTACAACGGAATATCACTCAGCAATGAAATCAATGTCATCAGGCCTGTAGCAGCAAATTGAGTGGATTTAAGTATGATGATTCTAAGAGAAATAGAGAAATATGTCACAGAGTAAGATAATTATCATAAGATATCACTAATAGAGAGTGTAAACTTGGCTACACATAAACTGAATTACAAAACCGAACAGAGTCTCACATTTAGATAAAAACTTATGCTTGCTTAAGGGGAAAGTTGAGTTGGGGTGCTGTATAAAACCAGAGATTGTAATTAGCACACATACCGTTCCATAAGCCAAATATGTAATAGACAAGACCTACTCTTTGCTCAACGAAATAGACTCATCCATGGTGTATCACCTCACACCTGTTAGAATGGGCATCATCAGAAAATCTACAAACAACAGATGCTGGAAAGGGTGTGGAGATAAGGAACCCTCTTCCACTATTGTTGGGAATGTAAATTGATACAGTCACTGTGGAGAACATTATGGAGTTTCTTATAAAACTAAGAATAGAATTACCATATGATACAGCAATGCCACTACTGGGCATATACCCAGACAAAACCATAAATCAAAAAGAGACATTCACCGCAATATTCATTGCATCACTATTTACAATATCCAGGTAATGGAAGCAACCTAAATGCCCACAGACAGACGAATGCATAAAGATGTGGTACATATATAAAATGGAATATCACTAAGCCATAAAAAGGAATGAAATTGGGTCATTTGTAGAGACGTTGATGGATCTAGAGACTGTCATACAGAGTGAAGTAAGTCAGAAATAGAAAACAAATCTTGTATATTAATGCATATATGTGGAACCTAGAAAAATTGTACAGATGAACCGTTTTGCAAGGCAGAAATAGAGCAACAGATGTAGACAACAAACGTATGGACACCAAGGGGGGGAAAGCTGTTGGGGGGTGGTGGTGGGAGGAGTTGAGAGATTGGGATTGGCATGTATACATTTATATGTATAAAATCGATAACCAAAAAGAACCTGCTGTATAAAAAAATAAAATAAAATTCCAAATTACAAAAAGTAAAACAGACAAAATATTCTTCCCTTCACATACATGTATTTATATGAATAAATTATTTCCATGCTTATATCTGTAAATACAAAAAAGAGGAATAAAATCTACCTTGAACCAAAAACGAAAGAAAGAAAACAAAACAGAACCCACCATTTACACAGAGGAAAACCGTATCAGGGCACTTGCTCCAGTTGTAAACAATTCTGAAGTTGGTCAGTGGTGGGGAATCATCTCCCATTCAGCCAGCAGGCCCCACACAACAAGCGTCCTCATTGCAAAGCTGGGGGACCGTGCCGAGGCATCTGTGAGTAAACGTGGGCTGAGCCCCAGGCCAGCTGCTGCTGAAATGTTCCCACCCTTCCCAGGTAAAACACCTGAATATGTACAAGGACTTGAAAGCCTAGAGGAAGGGCCATGGAGCCACATGAGCACCAGCATGCCAGCCGACTTGGTGCCTGCAGGCCAGCCAGGATGGTCCTGGCCCTGGGTGCTCTTCTGGAAGCTTTCCATTTCCCTGCCTGAGATACCCCTGCTGTCCCGGCCCCCACTGCTTTCTTCCTCACTCACCTCTGCCCAGGGAGAAATTCCAGCGGCAGGTATGGGTGACACATCCTCTTCTTTAGCAGGTGGCATCTTGGCAACTGCTGCAGAAAGTCCAGCAGAGCCCCACTCACACTGGGCCACCAACAAAGCCATGGCCTCTCACTCCCTCCCACCAGTCCAGCCCCGAGACTGCTGACAGGGCAGAGAAAATGGCGTCAGGCACAGCTGCAGGGGCTCTTGCTGCCTGGAGCTGTGTTTATATTGATCTCAACCCAGGCACACCTGGGGAGGGCTGGCCGGCATGGTCAGGCTTCCCAGGCCAGCCAATAATCACCCCTCAGGGGCTCACAGTTGCAGAAACTGGAACTTGCTGAATCGGCCAGGTCCAAGGAACAGGTGTGGGCTCCTGAGAGTCAGGATAGACAAGGGGCTGCAGCTCTGGCTTGTTTTCTAATTATATTATCTGGCCCATGAGTGGGAGACAACTTCAAGAAAACACTCTCCTAATGAGAGGAACCCAGGAGTCAGGGAGAGGAGGGGTGGGTGGTGGGTGGAGACAGAGGCCTGGTGCCCCGGGTGCAGTGGAAGTCTCTGGAAGACCAGGTGGAGGGAGGCCACACAGAGTGATGCCCAGGGTCACAGACCTGTCGGAGCTGCCGTTTCTTAGTTCAAGTCCTGCTCTGAGGTGCTCTGTGTCAGATCTGAGTGACAGGTGAGCTGGGAGTGCTCTGCAATGAGGGCGATGTGCATGGTTCCTGTGTGCCCAGCCCTGCCACAGTACCTGCAAGGGTAGCTCTGTATCCGGGGAGGGGTCTGACCACGAGAGCCCCATGGGCTGCAGGGGAACCTGCCCAGGGAAACCCATATCCTGGGAGGGGCCTGAACACGAGAGCCCCGTGGGCTGGGGTGGGGGTGAGGTACCTGCCCAGGTGAGCTCCATATCCTGGGATTGGCCTGGCCTCGAGAGCCCCATGGGCTGCTGGAGTCCTGGTAAAGGATGTCAGGACAGTCAGTGAAGCCACCGAGGATAGACCTCCAGTAGTTCCTAAATCCTACATCCTGCTGGTCATTCTACCAACCACCAGGACATGGTATTCTGTATTAGTCTTCAATGATGCCTTCTTTTGTATTCTAGTAGTCCCAGAGTCACAAGAAATTTTGGCTTGTGAGTGGCAGGACTCAACATACAACTAAAACAATACTTCCGGGCCGTGTTGCCCCAAGGGTTCAAAAATTCCCACACCATCTTTGGGGAAAGCTCAGCTAAAGACCTAAAAGTTCTACCTCTGGAAAAGGAAACACTCCTTCAATATGCAGACGACATTCTGATCGCCAGCCCTACTAAGGAGACCTCTGAACTACCAAGCCAAGAAAGGATACAAGTTGTCCAAGAAAAAGCTCAAATATCACAGACTACGGTGACCTGCCTGGGCTTCATTCTCACAGAAGGTCGGAGAAGCCCATCCCAGGAAAGGGAAGAAACAATTTACAGCCTTACCCATTTCTAAAACTAGAAGACAGCTTAGGGGTTCCTGGGGAGGCCAGGGTTTGCTGCTTCTGGATCCCTAACTACAGTCTACTAGCTGGGCCTCTATATGAAACACTGAAAGGAAAAGATGATGATCCTTTTGAATAGAATCCAGAAGTGGCCTTTCAAGAATGGAAAGAGCAGTCAATTCAGACCCTTGCCCTGGAACTCCCTAATTTAGCTAAACCCTTTGACCTTTACATTCCTGGTGAACGGTGAATCGCCATTGGAGTATTAGTGCAAAACCTGGGACCACTTGAAATGGAACAATGCAAGAATGCCATCCAGGTAGGATAAACTACGGTCACCAAGGGGCTTGGCCCACCGCCACATCTGGCCAAGATACTGGCAGTATCTGAAAACCTGGAAATCAGCAGCCCAAAAGGCCACCTCCCTCCTAAGGGAAAAGGACCCCACGTGGTGATCCTAACCCCCAACCATGCCCTGAAGTTGCAGGGTTTGCTCCGTGGGCACACTGACCTTGAGTGAGGAGGCCCTCCAACTCCAACCTCCAGAGAGATAACCGGGGCAAAGGGGCACCATGACGACTCGTGTGACCATCACTTGACCTGGAGTTTCTCTCATAAAACAACAAGAGTGTGTCCCAAAAGAGTAGACTACTGCTTGCAGGACTTACTGCACCCAGAGGGGAGGTAATAATCTTGGCGGGGGAACCGTATATCACGCTGTCACCATAGAAGAGCCTACAGACACTGTGATGATGGTGGCCAATAAGACCGGCTGGACTCCTGTTTACTTCAAAAGGCTGTTGACTCAGTGGCCATCATGGTCCTTCATCACCACTGACCCTGGACTGTCTGGGAGTTGAGCAGGCAGGGTCCTGACACCTGGTGCTGTTTTTACGTTAATTCAGGGGCCTAATTGAAGAAAGCGCAGACTACTGGTCAGAGCATCTAGGCTGGCAGAAACGGTCAGCCTAAGGTGGCCGAACAAATGTGGGGCGGGGTGAAACTGGACCTCACAGCGTCACTGCACATCTCCTTCCTGGACCCTTAAAGGTCATTAGAATCTATAACACTACCAATACTTGTGCTCAGGCGGACGAGCAGGGAGGCAGGAGGCCTGGGGACAATCAACGTCACCTGGAGGCTGCTGGGGAGAAGTTCTGACCCTCGCCCACGGGTATGAGGGCTCCTAACTCAGCACTCAGCAGTTACAGATGAAGGGTCTGCACCCTCAGCACTCTAAGAATGAGGAAGGGGACAAAATGCAGAAGAGGGGTTTGTCCCAGGCAAAGCCCCTTAAAAATCCCTGGGAGATAAAAATAGAATCTGGGCAATAAAATAAAGTCTAACCTTTTTTATCCTTTGTGCTTTGTCTAATTTCACGTGCTCCTAGGGTCCCACATGCAGAGGTTCAACAGCCGGCACTTCAGACCAGATTTCCTAGTGCAGAATGGCTGGGTCGACACCTCAGCTCCTGGGGCACGGTGCAGACTCCGCGATATAGAGCCTGAGCTGCAGCCAACTGGGCCCTCGAGAGCTCCGCCCCCTCCCTCCCACTGACTCTGACAGGATCTCTACACAGCAGCCCAGCCCACAGCCCACGGGGTAGCACATGCTCTCACCTCTCCATTCTCTGATCAAAATATAAAGTTTCCTTTGCTTCTGAACCAAACTCAGTCTCAATCTGTTGGCTCCAATGACACTGGGCAGGGGGACACTTGTTGGGGTCCACTCTGGAGGATCAGTAACAGAAATTGAGAACATTGTAACTTCAATGAACAGATGTGTGAGCCAAACTGTAATTAACATAGAACAGTGTATAAGGCTCGGGTAAAATAAGATGTTTCTAAAACTTCCATTTGATATTTCCATCACTTTATTATAAGCAAGTTCAGTGAAAAGGTCTTATTTGTCAGGTCAATACTAGAGAAACGAAGTGATTTCTTTCCAAGGATGTACATCTAATAATCTTGGTTAAAGCTTCAATCTTGTTTTAAATGCTTTTCCATTGAAAATGATACCTCTCTTTCAGCTCCCCCATTTCTGAGAAGTATAAAATCTTATAATTTATTAAGACCAAATGGGAAAGGTGGGAGGAGGGATAAATTAACAGTTTGGGATTAACACATACACACTGCTATGTATAAAATCGATCATCAACAAGGAACTACTGTATAGCACAGGGAACTACACTCAATATTTTGCAATAACCTATAAGGGGAAATAATCTGAAAAAGAATAGATGTTTTTATTGACATCATCTATTAATGACAGTTAAAATGGAACCTAAGGGAAGCCAGTGGTGAGTGCTTCTGACCCTGAAGACTTCAATCATCTAAAGTTTGGACTCTGCCTACTTCCCAAGGCCCTTAATGAACCTATGTGTAGCCGTAGCTTAAAAAATTCCCCAGTTTGGGTTGTGGAGAGACACTGATTTTGAAAAAGCCCTGGTGTTCTCCTCACATGAATGGGACACTTCCTACACCTAAAACATGCCTGTCACACCCAGAGGATGGTATACCGTCTGATCGGGAAGAGTTTGGAAAAGGCATCTCATCTCCTCATCTCCTGGTGCTCGGGTTCACCCCTCCAGCGTCTTTACGAACAGTCTCCCCACTTGGAGATGTCAGCACTGTCAACATCCTGTTTGGAATTTGTCCAGAGGATGAAGCAGAAGGAGGAGGAACAATGAGTGACAAGTCCTAGGTGTTCGGACAGGCACATGTCACTCTAATTTCCAATCAGGAAGACGAATTGACCAAAGGCTAGGGTTGCCCATGGAAACAGAATAGGGCTTGAGGAAATCCCGCTGCTTTGTGGCCAGTTCCCATAAACAGAAGTTGAAAAATGGAACTCAGGGACACTAAAATTCACGAAACTGCAGAGTTGAAAATATCTATCACTGAAAAATGTCTTGAGGAAAGTCAGAGAAAAGGACTTGTAAGCAACAGAGAATGGCAGGAAAGGGATTGGAAGAGGTAGAAAGGACTCGCCATTAAGCACAAGAAAAGGGGCTGAACATTGCCAACATTGCAGTTGACCAAAAAGGGTGTATGCGCCTTTTTCTGTATATATTCAAGAAAAGGGCATACACTTTTTTAGCCAACCAAACAGGTGGGCACTGGAAATCAATACTACAAAACATATCACTTCGCATCAGTCAGAAGAGCCTTCCTCGTAAAGTGTAAACACCAGAAATGCAGGACAGGGCAAGGAGAAAAGGGAGCCCTGTGAGGCTTATAGTGGAAATGTATATTGCCAACGGTCACTCTGGATAAGTGTATTGTGTTTACTAAAGCATCTAAAAAATGAGCTACAGAGCACAGGGCACTTGCACTCATGGACGTATATCTTGGGAAAAACAAAAATGGAGAGGACACAGGCACCCCAATGTTTACCGCCTCTCTGTTTAAAAGATCCTCGACTAGGATATAATTTATATGTCTGTGGAGGGAAAAAATGGATAGAGATGTGGCACTTATGTAGAGTGGAATATTACTCAGCCTGAAAATCAATGAAATATGGCCAGCTGTAACAACCCCAGAGGAGTTACGTATGATCATTCGAAGTCACATAATTCAAAAAGAAAAAGACATACGATACTACTAATACATGGAATATAACGAGGCTACAAATGAACTGAATTACAAAACAGAACGGGGTCTCAGATTTAGAAAAGCAACTTATGCTTGCTTAAGGATAAAGGAGAGTTGGGGTGCTGCATAAAACCAGAGATTGAAATTAGCACAGATACCGTTCCATAAGCCAAATATGTAATAGAAAAAACCTACTCCCTGGCCAACGAAATGGACTCAACACCCCATATTCAGCACCTAGGAATATACGGGATGAGTAAGAGTCTTAATACCTATGGATTTATATGTCTCAGTAAGAGAATCAAGCGTGTGTACAGTGACATAAACGCAGCAGTGAAAATCAGCTAAATCCCATTATCAAAATAAATTTCAAAGACAAAACACAATGACAGTGAAATAGAGAGCAATTCTTAAATAATTCATTCACGGCTTGTGATGCAACCTGGATTTACCACATCTACACCCAGAGATGGGTGAGACATAAGGCTGGACACTTCGGGCTGATAGCATTGGTGAGGTTCCGTAAGCAAATGCAGACCCTTTGAAGTCATACTGCATGGTACCCATTCCATGGGTCCCAACTCTCCAGGTTTAAGGGATTCTTCCTTCAACTTAAACATGCTTGGGAACCCCAGAGTATGGTGCACCATGTGACCGGGAAGTCTTTTCAAATGCATCTCAGTTTTCATCCATTTTACTCGTGTTCACAATTCCAGACCATTTACTAACACTCTCCCCACTTGGAGAGTCAGTGCCTTTAACCTCCTGTTTGGCACAGTTTGCAATTTCCGCACAAGATGAACAGGAATAGGGAGAACAAATGAGTGACTAGCTGTAGGTGTCTGCACGGGCAAATTTTACGCTCATTTCCCACCAGGAAGAGGAATTAACCAAAGGCTCAGCATGCCGTGCCGGAACCAGATTAGGGCCTGAAGCAATCCTGCGGGTTTGTGGATAGCTCACAAGAAAGCGAGTTGAAGAAAGGAGCTCAGGGACACTGTAATTCACAAACGGGCAGAGTTATAATTGACAGCTATCGTCCAAAAATATATTGAAGGTAGGCTGCAAAGAGGATTTGAAAGCGGGGCAGAATTGCAGGAAAACGATTTCAGGGGGTAGACTGGAATTGCATTTAAAGCATACGAAAAGAGGCAGAACGTCGACAATGATGCACTTGGCCAAAAAGGGCGTATGCGTTTTTTCCTGAACATATTCAGGAAAAAACGCATACGCCCTTTTTGGCCAACCAAGCAAGCATGTTAAAGTAATCTGCACTACAATGAAGTCTCACTGCCCCCTGTCAAAAGGGCCATCTGAAAAAAGTGTAAAATCCACAAAGGCAGCACAGGCCATGGAGAACAGGAAGCCTTGTTATGCTGATGGGCGGGATGTAAATTGCCAACAGCCACTCTGGAGAAGTGTATGGTGTTTCCTCAAACACCTAAAAAACAAAGCAACGGAGCCTACGGCACTTCCACTTATGGTCCTATAGTTTAGGGAAATTAAAATCAAAAAGACGCAGCCACCCCAAATTTTCGAATGGCTCTGTTTACAATATACTCATCTATGGTACAAGTTAAATATCCCAGAAAGCGGAAAATGGATAAAGAAGTTGTGCTACGAACGTACAATGGAATATCACTCAGCAATGAAATCTATGTCTTCAGGCCCGTCGCGGCATAACGAGTGGATTCAGGTATGAAGACTCTAAGTGAAATTAGTCACACAGAGAAAGAAACATCATAAGATATCACTAATACACGGAATGTAAACTTGGCTACACATGAACTGAATTACAAAACAGAACAGGGTCTCAAATTTAGAAAACCAACCAATGCTTGCTTAAGGCGAAAGGTGAGTTGGGGTGCTACATAAAACCAGAGATTGAAATTAGCACATATACCGTTCCATAAGTCAAATATGCAATAGTCAAGACCTACTCCTTGCTCAATAAAATAGACTCAACACCCCAAATTCAACGCCTAGGAATATACCTGACTAGTAAGAATCTTAAAACCCATGGATTTATATGTCTCCATAAGAGAATCAAGCGTGTGTACAGCGGTATAAACGCAGCAGTGAAAATCCGATAAATCCCATTATCAAAATGAATTATAAAAACAAAACACAATGACAGTGAAATAGAAAGCAATTCTTAAATAATTCATTCAGGACTTGTGATGCAACCTGGATTTACCATATCTACACCCAGAGCTGGGTGAGACATAAGGCTGGACACTTTGAGCTGATAGCATTGGTGAGGTTCGGTGAGCAAATGCAGACCCTTTGAAGTCATACTGCATAATACCCATTCCATGGGTCCCAACTCTCCAGGTTTAAGGGATTCTTCCTTTAGCTAAAACATGCATGGGAAACCCAGAGTATGGTCCCTGTGACTGCGCAACGTTTTTAAATGCATCTAAGTTTTCGTCCCCTGATACTCGGGTTGACCATTCCGGACGGTATAATAACACTCTCCCCGCTTGGAGAGTCAGTGCCTTTAACCTCCTGTTTGACACAGTGTGCAATTTCTGCGCAAGATGAACAGGAATAGGGAGAAACAATGAGAGACTAGCTGTAGGTGTCTGCACGGGCAAATTTATGCTCATTTCCCTCCAGGAAGTGGAATTAACCAAAGGCTCAGCATGCAGGGCCGGAACCAGATTAGGGCCTGAAGCAATCCTGCGGTATTGCGGCCAGCTCACAAGGAAACGAGTTGAAGAAAGGAGCTCAGGGGCACTGTCATTCACAAACCTGCAGAGTTATAAATGACAACTATCGTCCAGAAATACATTGAAGAAGGCTGCGAAGAGGACTTGACAGCGGGGCAGAATTGCTGGAAAACGATTTCAGGGGGTAGACTGGAATTGCATTTAAAGCATAGGAAAGAGTCATAACGTCGACAATGATGCACTTGGCCAAAAAGGGCGTATGCGTTTTTACCTGAATATATTCAGGAAATAACGCATACGCACTTTTTGGCCAACCAAGCAAGCGTGTAAAGGAAATCTGCACTACAATGAAGTCTCACTGCCCCCCGGTCAAAAGGGCCTTCTGAAAAAAGTGTAAAATCCAGAAAGGCAGGACAGGCCATGGAGAACAGGGAGCCTTGTTATGCTGATGGACGGGATATAAATTGCCAACAGCCACTCTGGAGAAGTGTATGGTGTTTCCTGAAACACCTAAAAAACAAAGCAACGGAGCATACGGCACTTCCACTTAAGCTCCTATAGCTTAGGGAAATTAAAATCCAAAAGACACAGTCACTCTAAAATTTCAGAAGGCTCTGTTTACAAGAACCTCATCTACGGTACAAGTTAAATATCCCAGAAAGCGAAAAATGGATAAAGAAGTTGTGGTACGAACGTACTTTGGAATAACACTCAGCAATGAAATCTAGGTCATCAGGCCCATCGCGGCATAATGAGTGGATTCAGGTACGATTATTCTAAGTGAAATAAGTCACACAAAACAAGAAACATCATAAGATATCACTAATACACGGAATGTAAACTTGGCTACACATGAACTGAATTACAAAACAGAACAGGGACTCAAATTTAGAAAAGCAACCAATGATTGCTTAAGCGCAAAGGTGAGTAGGGGTGCTGCATAAAACCAGAGATTGAAATTAGCACAGATACCGTTCCATAAGCCAAATATGTAATAGTCAAGACCTACTCCTTGCTCAACGACATGGACTCAACACCGCATATTCAACGCCTAGGAATACACCTGACTAGTAAGAATCTTCAAACCCATGGATTTATATGTCTCTGTAAGAGAATCAAGCGTGTGTACAGCGGCATAAAAGCAGCAGTGAAAATCCGATAAGTCCCGTTATCAAACTAAATTACAAAGACAAAACACAATGACAGTGAAATAGAGAGCAATTCTTAAATAATTCATTCAGGGCTTGTGATGCAACCTGGATTTACCACATCTACACCCAGAGCTGGGTGAGACATAAGGCTGGACACTTCTGACTGATAGTATTGGTGAGGTTCAGTGAGCAAATGCAGACCCTTTGAAGTCATACTGCATGGTACCCATTCCATGGGTCCCAACTCTCCAGGTTTAAGGAATTCTTCCTTCAGCTTAAACATTCTTGGGAATCCCAGGGTATGGTCCGCCGTGTGACTGGGAAACGATTTTAAATGCTTCTCAGGTTTCGTTCCCTGGTACTTGGGTTCACCATTCCAGACGCTTTACTAACTCTCTACCCACTTGGAGAGTCAGTGCCTTTAACCTCCTGTTTGGCACAGTTTGCAATTTCTGCGCAAGATGAACAGGAATAGGGAGAACCAATGAGAGACTAGCTTTAGGGTCTGCACGGGCAACTTAAATGTTCATTTCCCACCAGAAAGAGGAATTTACCAAAGTCTCAGCGTGCCGTGCCGAAACCATTTTAGGGCCTGAAGCAATCCTGTGGGTTTGCGGCCAGCTCACAAGCAAGCGAGTTGAAGAAAGGAGCTCAGGGACACTGTAATTAACAAACCTGCAGAGTTATAAATGACAGGTATCATACAAAAATATATTGAAGTAAGGCTGCGAAGAGGGCTTGAAACGGGGCAGAATTCCAGGAATATGATTTCAGGAGGTAGACGGGCAGTGCTCTGAAAGCATAGGAGAAGAGGCCGATCCTCGACAATGATGCACTTGGTCAAAAAGTGCATATGCGTTTTTTCAGGGCCCTCATTAAAGAGGGTAGGAGGCTCCCAGCATGCTTTCGTGGCCAACAGTGGGCCCACATCGCCAAGGCGATGTGAGCCAGCCAGGCAGGAGTGACCTCACATCAGAGGGCCCACCTCACAGAAGGGTAAGGAACCCAGCCAGGATCAGACTCTCACCAGAGTGCCCACATCAGCAAGGGGCTGTGAACCACGCAGGAGTATCATCACACCCGTGGGGCCACATCATCAAAAGTTGAGGTACACAAAAAATGTGGCCTCAAACCAGAGGACCCACATCACCATGAGTTTCGGAGCGAGGCAGGCAGGATTAACCTCACAACACATGGTCCATTGTATAAAAAAGGTGAGGAACCCAGCAGTTGGAACATCCCAGCAGGCGGCCCAGAGCACCGAGGCTATGGGATCCAGGCAGTGATGAACTCACAACAGAGGGCCCTCATCATGAAACTGTGAGCAAACCAGCCGTTGTGACCTCAGAGCACAAGGCCCACATCCCCATGGGGAAGGGAACCAAGCAGGAGTGTCATCGCACCAGTGGGCACACATCAGAAAATGTGGGGAGCCCAGCAGTTAGGGCCTGACGCCAGAGGGCTCTCATCACCGAGGAGAGGAGGCTCCCAGCAGGCTCCAACTGCTACCAGAGGGCCGCCATCGCCAATGCGGGATGTGCCAGCCAGGCAGGAGTGACCTCAGAGCAGAGGGCCCACCTCACAAAAGTGTGAGGAACCCAAAGAAGATCAGACTCTCACCACAGGGCCCACATCACCAAGGGAATGGGAACCAGGCTGGAGTGTCCTCACACCAGTGAGGCGTCATCACCGAAATGTGAGTGACCCAGCACACGTGGCCTCAAACCAGAGGACACACATCACCAAGGGGCTGGGAGTGAGGCAGGCAGGAGGAGCCTCAAAACATAGGGCCCATGGAATAAAAATGGTGAGGAATCCAGCAGCTGGAACCTCCCAGCAGGCGGCCAGGAGCAGCGAGGCTATGGGATCCAGACCTGACTGAACTCAAAACAGAGGGCCCTCATCATGAAACTCTGAGCAACCCAGCCGTTGGGACCTCAGAGCAGAAGGCCCACATTCCCATGTGGTTGGGAACATGGCATAAGTGTACTCGCACCACAGGGCACACATCAGAGAATTTTGGGAGCTCAGAAGTTAGGGCCTGATGCCAGAGGGCCCTCATTACCAAGGGGAGGAGACTCCAAGCAGGCACCAACTCCCAACTGAGGGCCCATGTCGCCAAGGGGACGTGTGACAGCCAGGCAGGAGTGACCTCACAGCAGAGGGCCTACCTCACAGAAGGGTGAGGAACCCAGCCAGGATAAGACTCTCACCAGAGGGCCCACATCACCAAGGGGATCAGAAACAGGCAGGACTGTCTTCACACCAGTGTGGCCACATCATAGAAAGGTGAGGAACCCAGCACATGTGGCCTAAACCAGAAGACCCACATCTCCAAGGGGCTCGGAGTGAGGCAGGCAGGAGGAGCCTCAAAACACAGGGCCCATAGAATAAAAAAGCTGAGGAATCCTGCAGTGGGAACCTCCCAGCAGGCGGCCCAGAGCACCGAGTCTATGCGATCCAGGCTGCAGTGAACTCACAGCAGAGGGCCCACATCATGAAACTGTGAGCAACCCATCCATTGGGACCTCAGAGCAGAAGGCCCACATCCCCATGGGGATGGGAACCTCGCAGGAGTGTCCTCACACCACTTAGCACGTATCAGAAAATGTGGGTACCCAGCAGTTAGGGCCTGATGCAAGAGGGCCGTCATCACCGAGGGGAGGAGGCTCCCAGCAGGCTCCAACTGCCACAAGAGGGCCGATGTTGCCCTGGCGGGGTGTGCCAGCCAGGCAGGAGTGACCTCACAGCAGAGGGCCCACCTCACAGAAGGGTGAGGAACCCAGCCAGGATCAGACTCTCACCAGAGGGCCCACATCATCAAAGGGATAGGAACCAGGCAGGAGTGTCCTCACACCAGTGGGGCCACATCATCGAAAGGTGAGGGACCCAGCACACGTGGCCTCAAACAAGAGGACACACATCACCAAGGGGCTGGGAGTGAGGCAGGCAGGAGGAGTCTCAAAACAGAGGGCCCATAGAAGAAAAAAGGTGAGGAATCCCGCAGTTGGAACCTCCCAGCAGGTGGCCAGGAGCAGCGAGGCTATGGGATCCAGGCCGGAGTGAACTCACACCTGAGGGCCCTCATCATGAAACTGAACAACCCAACGTTGGGACCTCAGAGCAGAAGGCCCACATTCCCATGGGGTTGGGAAACTGGCAGGAGTGTACTCGCGCCACAGGGCGCACATCAGAAAAATTTTGGAGCCCAGGAGTTACGGCCTGACGCCAGAGGGCCCTCATTACCGAGGGGAGGAGACTCCCAGTAGGCACCAACTCCCACCAGAGGGCCGACGTCGCCAAGGTGGGGTGTGCCAGCCAGGCAGGAGTGACCTCAGAGAAGAGGTCCCACCTCACAGAAGTGTGAGTAACCCAACCAGGATCTGACTCTCACCGGAGGGCCCACATCACCAAGAGGATGGGAACCAGGCAGGAGTGTCCTCACACCAGTGGGGCCACATCAGCCAAAGGTGAGGAACCCAGCACATGTGGCCTCAAACCAGAGGACACACATCACCAAGGGGCTGGGAGTGAGGCAGGTGTCTGGAGGGGCACATTTAACTCTAATTTCCCACCAGGAAGAGGAATTAACCAAAGGCTCAGAGTGACGTGCTGGACCCTGATTACGGCCTGAAGCAAACCTGCGGTTCTGTGGCCAGCTTTCAAGGAAACGAGTTTTAAAGGAAATCACGGGCACTGTAATTCACAAACCTGCAGAGTTATAAATGACAGCTATTGGCAAAAATATATTGAAGTAAGTCTGCAAAGAGGACTTGAAAACGAGGCAGAATTGCAGGAATCATATTTCAGGAGGTAGATTGGAATTGCATTTAAAGCATGTGAAAAGCGGCAGATCTTTGACAGTGATGCACTTGGACAAAAGTGCGTATACATTTTTTCCTGAATATATTCAGGAAAAACGCATATGCCCTTTTTGGCCAACCAAGCACTCGAGCAATGGAAATCCGCACTACAATGAAGTCTCATTTCCCATTCGTCAAAAGGGCCATCTGAAAAAAGTGTAAAACCCAGATACACAGGACAGGCCATGGAGAACAGGGAGCCTTGTTATGCTGATGGGCGGGATGTAAGTTGCCAACAGACACTGTGGAGATGTTTATGGTGTATCCTGAAACATCTGAAAAACAAAGCTACAGACCCTAGGGCACTTCCACTTTTGGCCCTATAGCTTAGGAAAATTAAAATCAACAAGACACAGCCAACACAAAATTTAGGGCTGCTGTGTTTACAAGAACCTCGAATCCAGTACAAATTAAATATCCCAGAAAGAAAAAAATGGATAAAGGAGTTGTGCTACTTACGTACAACGGAATATCACTCAGCAATGAAATCAATGTCATCAGGCCTGTAGCAGCAAATTGAGTGGATTTAAGTATGATGATTCTAAGAGAAATAGAGAAATATGTCACAGAGTAAGATAATTATCATAAGATATCACTAATAGAGAGTGTAAACTTGGCTACACATAAACTGAATTACAAAACCGAACAGAGTCTCACATTTAGATAAAAACTTATGCTTGCTTAAGGGGAAAGTTGAGTTGGGGTGCTGTATAAAACCAGAGATTGTAATTAGCACACATACCGTTCCATAAGCCAAATATGTAATAGACAAGACCTACTCTTTGCTCAACGAAATAGACTCATCCATGGTGTATCACCTCACACCTGTTAGAATGGGCATCATCAGAAAATCTACAAACAACAGATGCTGGAAAGGGTGTGGAGATAAGGAACCCTCTTCCACTATTGTTGGGAATGTAAATTGATACAGTCACTGTGGAGAACATTATGGAGTTTCTTATAAAACTAAGAATAGAATTACCATATGATACAGCAATGCCACTACTGGGCATATACCCAGACAAAACCATAAATCAAAAAGAGACATTCACCGCAATGTTCATTGCATCACTATTTACAATATCCAGGTAATGGAAGCAACCTAAATGCCCACAGACAGACGAATGCATAAAGATGTGGTACATATATAAAATGGAATATCACTAAGCCATAAAAAGGAATGAAATTGGGTCATTTGTAGAGACGTTGATGGATCTAGAGACTGTCATACAGAGTGAAGTAAGTCAGAAATAGAAAAACAAATCTTGTATATTAATGCATATATGTGGAACCTAGAAAAATTGTACAGATGAACCGTTTTGCAAGGCAGAAATAGAGCAACAGATGTAGACAACAAACGTATGGACACCAAGGGGGGGAAAGCTGTTGGGGGGTGGTGGTGGGAGGAGTTGAGAGATTGGGATTGGCATGTATACATTTATATGTATAAAATCGATAACCAAAAAGAACCTGCTGTATAAAAAAATAAAATAAAATTCCAAATTACAAAAAGTAAAACAGACAAAATATTCTTCCCTTCACATACATGTATTTATATGAATAAATTATTTCCATGCTTATATCTGTAAATACAAAAAAGAGGAATAAAATCTACCTTGAACCAAAAACGAAAGAAAGAAAACAAAACAGAACCCACCATTTACACAGAGGAAAACCGTATCAGGGCACTTGCTCCAGTTGTAAACAATTCTGAAGTTGGTCAGTGGTGGGGAATCATCTCCCATTCAGCCAGCAGGCCCCACACAACAAGCGTCCTCATTGCAAAGCTGGGGGACCGTGCCGAGGCATCTGTGAGTAAACGTGGGCTGAGCCCCAGGCCAGCTGCTGCTGAAATGTTCCCACCCTTCCCAGGTAAAACACCTGAATATGTACAAGGACTTGAAAGCCTAGAGGAAGGGCCATGGAGCCACATGAGCACCAGCATGCCAGCCGACTTGGTGCCTGCAGGCCAGCCAGGATGGTCCTGGCCCTGGGTGCTCTTCTGGAAGCTTTCCATTTCCCTGCCTGAGATACCCCTGCTGTCCCGGCCCCCACTGCTTTCTTCCTCACTCACCTCTGCCCAGGGAGAAATTCCAGCGGCAGGTATGGGTGACACATCCTCTTCTTTAGCAGGTGGCATCTTGGCAACTGCTGCAGAAAGTCCAGCAGAGCCCCACTCACACTGGGCCACCAACAAAGCCATGGCCTCTCACTCCCTCCCACCAGTCCAGCCCCGAGACTGCTGACAGGGCAGAGAAAATGGCGTCAGGCACAGCTGCAGGGGCTCTTGCTGCCTGGAGCTGTGTTTATATTGATCTCAACCCAGGCACACCTGGGGAGGGCTGGCCGGCATGGTCAGGCTTCCCAGGCCAGCCAATAATCACCCCTCAGGGGCTCACAGTTGCAGAAACTGGAACTTGCTGAATCGGCCAGGTCCAAGGAACAGGTGTGGGCTCCTGAGAGTCAGGATAGACAAGGGGCTGCAGCTCTGGCTTGTTTTCTAATTATATTATCTGGCCCATGAGTGGGAGACAACTTCAAGAAAACACTCTCCTAATGAGAGGAACCCAGGAGTCAGGGAGAGGAGGGGTGGGTGGTGGGTGGAGACAGAGGCCTGGTGCCCCGGGTGCAGTGGAAGTCTCTGGAAGACCAGGTGGAGGGAGGCCACACAGAGTGATGCCCAGGGTCACAGACCTGTCGGAGCTGCCGTTTCTTAGTTCAAGTCCTGCTCTGAGGTGCTCTGTGTCAGATCTGAGTGACAGGTGAGCTGGGAGTGCTCTGCAATGAGGGCGATGTGCATGGTTCCTGTGTGCCCAGCCCTGCCACAGTACCTGCAAGGGTAGCTCTGTATCCGGGGAGGGGTCTGACCACGAGAGCCCCATGGGCTGCAGGGGAACCTGCCCAGGGAAACCCATATCCTGGGAGGGGCCTGAACACGAGAGCCCCGTGGGCTGGGGTGGGGGTGAGGTACCTGCCCAGGTGAGCTCCATATCCTGGGATTGGCCTGGCCTCGAGAGCCCCATGGGCTGCTGGAGTCCTGGTAAAGGATGTCAGGACAGTCAGTGAAGCCACCGAGGATAGACCTCCAGTAGTTCCTAAATCCTACATCCTGCTGGTCATTCTACCAACCACCAGGACATGGTATTCTGTATTAGTCTTCAATGATGCCTTCTTTTGTATTCTAGTAGTCCCAGAGTCACAAGAAATTTTGGCTTGTGAGTGGCAGGACTCAACATACAACTAAAACAATACTTCCGGGCCGTGTTGCCCCAAGGGTTCAAAAATTCCCACACCATCTTTGGGGAAAGCTCAGCTAAAGACCTAAAAGTTCTACCTCTGGAAAAGGAAACACTCCTTCAATATGCAGACGACATTCTGATCGCCAGCCCTACTAAGGAGACCTCTGAACTACCAAGCCAAGAAAGGATACAAGTTGTCCAAGAAAAAGCTCAAATATCACAGACTACGGTGACCTGCCTGGGCTTCATTCTCACAGAAGGTCGGAGAAGCCCATCCCAGGAAAGGGAAGAAACAATTTACAGCCTTACCCATTTCTAAAACTAGAAGACAGCTTAGGGGTTCCTGGGGAGGCCAGGGTTTGCTGCTTCTGGATCCCTAACTACAGTCTACTAGCTGGGCCTCTATATGAAACACTGAAAGGAAAAGATGATGATCCTTTTGAATAGAATCCAGAAGTGGCCTTTCAAGAATGGAAAGAGCAGTCAATTCAGACCCTTGCCCTGGAACTCCCTAATTTAGCTAAACCCTTTGACCTTTACATTCCTGGTGAACGGTGAATCGCCATTGGAGTATTAGTGCAAAACCTGGGACCACTTGAAATGGAACAATGCAAGAATGCCATCCAGGTAGGATAAACTACGGTCACCAAGGGGCTTGGCCCACCGCCACATCTGGCCAAGATACTGGCAGTATCTGAAAACCTGGAAATCAGCAGCCCAAAAGGCCACCTCCCTCCTAAGGGAAAAGGACCCCACGTGGTGATCCTAACCCCCAACCATGCCCTGAAGTTGCAGGGTTTGCTCCGTGGGCACACTGACCTTGAGTGAGGAGGCCCTCCAACTCCAACCTCCAGAGAGATAACCGGGGCAAAGGGGCACCATGACGACTCGTGTGACCATCACTTGACCTGGAGTTTCTCTCATAAAACAACAAGAGTGTGTCCCAAAAGAGTAGACTACTGCTTGCAGGACTTACTGCACCCAGAGGGGAGGTAATAATCTTGGCGGGGGAACCGTATATCACGCTGTCACCATAGAAGAGCCTACAGACACTGTGATGATGGTGGCCAATAAGACCGGCTGGACTCCTGTTTACTTCAAAAGGCTGTTGACTCAGTGGCCATCATGGTCCTTCATCACCACTGACCCTGGACTGTCTGGGAGTTGAGCAGGCAGGGTCCTGACACCTGGTGCTGTTTTTACGTTAATTCAGGGGCCTAATTGAAGAAAGCGCAGACTACTGGTCAGAGCATCTAGGCTGGCAGAAACG
This sequence comes from Delphinapterus leucas, assembly GCF_059928025.1. Taxonomy (NCBI): domain Eukaryota; kingdom Metazoa; phylum Chordata; class Mammalia; order Artiodactyla; family Monodontidae; genus Delphinapterus; species Delphinapterus leucas. Next base: position 116,215,388 of record NC_143135.1, on the reverse strand, counting down.
GTCAGCCTAAGGTGGCCGAACAAATGTGGGGCGGGGTGAAACTGGACCTCACAGCGTCACTGCACATCTCCTTCCTGGACCCTTAAAGGTCATTAGAATCTATAACACTACCAATACTTGTGCTCAGGCGGACGAGCAGGGAGGCAGGAGGCCTGGGGACAATCAACGTCACCTGGAGGCTGCTGGGGAGAAGTTCTGACCCTCGCCCACGGGTATGAGGGCTCCTAACTCAGCACTCAGCAGTTACAGATGAAGGGTCTGCACCCTCAGCACTCTAAGAATGAGGAAGGGGACAAAATGCAGAAGAGGGGTTTGTCCCAGGCAAAGCCCCTTAAAAATCCCTGGGAGATAAAAATAGAATCTGGGCAATAAAATAAAGTCTAACCTTTTTTATCCTTTGTGCTTTGTCTAATTTCACGTGCTCCTAGGGTCCCACATGCAGAGGTTCAACAGCCGGCACTTCAGACCAGATTTCCTAGTGCAGAATGGCTGGGTCGACACCTCAGCTCCTGGGGCACGGTGCAGACTCCGCGATATAGAGCCTGAGCTGCAGCCAACTGGGCCCTCGAGAGCTCCGCCCCCTCCCTCCCACTGACTCTGACAGGATCTCTACACAGCAGCCCAGCCCACAGCCCACGGGGTAGCACATGCTCTCACCTCTCCATTCTCTGATCAAAATATAAAGTTTCCTTTGCTTCTGAACCAAACTCAGTCTCAATCTGTTGGCTCCAATGACACTGGGCAGGGGGACACTTGTTGGGGTCCACTCTGGAGGATCAGTAACAGAAATTGAGAACATTGTAACTTCAATGAACAGATGTGTGAGCCAAACTGTAATTAACATAGAACAGTGTATAAGGCTCGGGTAAAATAAGATGTTTCTAAAACTTCCATTTGATATTTCCATCACTTTATTATAAGCAAGTTCAGTGAAAAGGTCTTATTTGTCAGGTCAATACTAGAGAAACGAAGTGATTTCTTTCCAAGGATATACATCTAATAATCTTGGTTAAAGCTTCAATCTTGTTTTAAATGCTTTTCCATTGAAAATGATACCTCTCTTTCAGCTCCCCCATTTCTGAGAAGTATAAAATCTTATAATTTATTAAGACCAAATGGGAAAGGTGGGAGGAGGGATAAATTAACAGTTTGGGATTAACACATACACACTGCTATGTATAAAATCGATCATCAACAAGGAACTACTGTATAGCACAGGGAACTACACTCAATATTTTGCAATAACCTATAAGGGGAAATAATCTGAAAAAGAATAGATGTTTTTATTGACATCATCTATTAATGACAGTTAAAATGGAACCTAAGGGAAGCCAGTGGTGAGTGCTTCTGACCCTGAAGACTTCAATCATCTAAAGTTTGGACTCTGCCTACTTCCCAAGGCCCTTAATGAACCTATGTGTAGCCGTAGCTTAAAAAATTCCCCAGTTTGGGTTGTGGAGAGACACTGATTTTGAAAAAGCCCTGGTGTTCTCCTCACATGAATGGGACACTTCCTACACCTAAAACATGCCTGTCACACCCAGAGGATGGTATACCGTCTGATCGGGAAGAGTTTGGAAAAGGCATCTCATCTCCTCATCTCCTGGTGCTCGGGTTCACCCCTCCAGCGTCTTTACGAACAGTCTCCCCACTTGGAGATGTCAGCACTGTCAACATCCTGTTTGGAATTTGTCCAGAGGATGAAGCAGAAGGAGGAGGAACAATGAGTGACAAGTCCTAGGTGTTCGGACAGGCACATGTCACTCTAATTTCCAATCAGGAAGACGAATTGACCAAAGGCTAGGGTTGCCCATGGAAACAGAATAGGGCTTGAGGAAATCCCGCTGCTTTGTGGCCAGTTCCCATAAACAGAAGTTGAAAAATGGAACTCAGGGACACTAAAATTCACGAAACTGCAGAGTTGAAAATATCTATCACTGAAAAATGTCTTGAGGAAAGTCAGAGAAAAGGACTTGTAAGCAACGGAGAATGGCAGGAAAGGGATTGGAAGAGGTAGAAAGGACTCGCCATTAAGCACAAGAAAAGGGGCTGAACATTGCCAACATTGCAGTTGGCCAAAAAGGGTGTATGCGTCTTTTTCTGTATATATTCAAGAAAAGGGCATACACTTTTTTAGCCAACCAAACAGGTGGGCACTGGAAATCAATACTACAAAACATATCACTTCGCATCAGTCAGAAGAGCCTTCCTCGTAAAGTGTAAACACCAGAAATGCAGGACAGGGCAAGGAGAAAAGGGAGCCCTGTGAGGCTTATAGTGGAAATGTATATTGCCAACGGTCACTCTGGATAAGTGTATTGTGTTTACTAAAGCATCTAAAAAATGAGCTACAGAGCACAGGGCACTTGCACTCATGGACGTATATCTTGGGAAAAACAAAAATGGAGAGGACACAGGCACCCCAATGTTTACCGCCTCTCTGTTTAAAAGATCCTCGACTAGGATATAATTTATATGTCTGTGGAGGGAAAAAATGGATAGAGATGTGGCACTTATGTAGAGTGGAATATTACTCAGCCTGAAAATCAATGAAATATGTCCAGCTGTAACAACCCCAGAGGAGTTACGTATGATCATTCGAAGTCACATAATTCAAAAAGAAAAAGACATACGATACTACTAATACATGGAATATAAACGAGGCTACAAATGAACTGAATTACAAAACAGAATGGGGTCTCAGATTTAGAAAACCAACTTATGCTTGCTTAAGGATAAAGGAGAGTTGGGGTGCTGCATAAAACCAGAGATTGAAATTAGCACAGATACCGTTCCATAAGCCAAATATGTAACAGAAAAAACCTACTCCCTGGCCAACGAAATGGACTCAACACCCCATATTCAGCACCTAGGAATATACGGGACGAGTAAGAGTCTTAATACCTATGGATTTATATGTCTCGGTAAGAGAATCAAGCGTGTGTACAGTGACATAAACGCAGCAGTGAAAATCAGCTAAATCCCATTATCAAAATAAATTTCAAAAACAAAACACAATGACAGTGAAATAGAGAGCAATTCTTAAATAATTCATTCAGGGCTTGTGATGCAACCTGGATTTACCACATCTACACCCAGAGATGGGTGAGACATAAGGCTGGACACTTCGGGCTGATAGCATTGGTGAGGTTCCGTAAGCAAATGCAGACCCTTTGAAGTCATACTGCATGGTACCCATTCCATGGGTCCCAACAATCCAGGTTTAAGGGATTCTTCCTTCAACTTAAACATGCTTGGGAACCCCAGAGTATGGTGCACCATGTGACCGGGAAGTCTTTTCAAATGCATCTCACTTTTCGTCCCCTTTTACTCGGGTTCACCATTCCAGACCCTTTACGAACACTCTCCCCACTTGGAGAGTCAGTGCCTTTAACCTCCTGTTGGGCACAGTTTGCAATTTCTGCGCAAGATGAAAAGGAATAGGGAGAACGAATGAGAGACTAGCTGTAGGTGTCTGCACGGGCAAATTTAACGCTCATTTCCCACCAGGAAGAGGAATTAACCAGAGGCTCAGCATGCCGTGCCGGAACCAGATTAGGGCCTGAGGCAATCCTGTGGGTTTGCGGCCAGCGCACAAGATAGCGAGTTGAAGAAATGAGCTCAGGGGCACTGTAACTCACAAAACTGCAGAGTTATAAATGACAGCTATCGTCCAAAAATATATTGAAGGAAGGCTGCGAAGACGACTTGTAAGTGGGGCAGAATTGCAGGAAAACGATTTCAGGGGGTAGACGGGAATTGCATTTAAAGCATAGGAAAAGAGGCAGAACGTCGACAATGATGCTCTTGGCCAAAAAGGGCGTATGCGTTTTTTCCTGAATATATTCAGGAAAAAACGCATACGCCCTTTTTGGCCAACCAAGCAAGCATGTTAAAGAAATCTGCACTACAATGAAGTCTCACTGCCCCCCGGTCAAAAGGGCCATCTGAAGAAAGTGTAAAATCCAGAAAGGCAGCACAGGCCATGGAGAACAGGGAGCCTTGTTATGCTGATGGGCGGGATGTAAATTGCAAACAGCCAGTCTGGAAAAATGTATGGTGTTTCCCGGAACATCTAAAAACAAAGCAACGGAGCCTATGGCACTTCCCCTTATGGTCCTATAGCTTAGGAAAATTAAAATCAAAAACACACAGCCACCCAAAAGTCTCGGGCGGCTCTGCTTACAAGAACCTCGTCTACGGTACAAGTTAAATATCCCAGAATGTGAAAAATGGATAAAGAAATTGTGGTACGTTCGTACAATGGAATATCACACTGCAATGAAATCTATGTCATCAGGTCCGTCGCGGCATAATGAGTGGATTCAGGTACGATGATTCTAAGTGAAATAAGTCACACAGAAAATGAAACATCATAAGATATCACTACTACACGGAATGTAAACTTGGCTACACATGAACTGAATTACAAAACAGAACAGGGTCTCAAATTTAGAAAACCAACTTATGCTTGCTTAAGGGGAAAGGTGAGTTGGGGTGCTGCATAAAACCAGAGATAGAAATTAGCACAGATACCTTTCCATAAGCCAAATATGTAATAGTCAAGACCTACCCCTTGCTCAACGAAATGGACTAAACACCCCATATTCAACGCCTAGGAATACACCTGACTAGTAAGAATCTTCAAACCCATGGATTTATATGTCTCCGTAAGAGAATGAAGCGTGTGTACAGCGGCATGAATGCAGCAGAGAAAATCCGATAAATCCCATTATCAAAATGAATTACACAAACAAAACCCAAGGACAGTGAAATAGAGAGCAATTCTTAAATAATTCATTCAGGGCTTGTGATGCAACCTGGATTTACCACATCTACACCCAGAGCTGAGTGAGACATAAGGTTGGGCACTTCGGGCTGATAGCATTGGTGAGGTTCGATGAGCAAATGCAGACCCTTTGAAGTCATACAGCATGGTACCCATTCCATGGGTCCCAACTCTCCAAGTTTAAGGGATTCTTCCTTCAGCTAAAACATGCATGGGAAACCCACAGTATGGTGCACCGTGTGACTGGCAAACGTTTTCAAATGCATCTCAGTTTTCGTCCCCTTTTACTCGGGTTCACCATTCCAGACCCTTTACGAACACTCTCCCCACTTGGAGAGTCAGTGCCTTTAACCTCCTGTTGGACACAGTTTGCAATTTCTGCGCAAGATGAAAAGGAATAGGGAGAACCAATGAGAGACTAGCTCTAGGTGTCTGCACGGGCAAATTTAACGCTCATTTCCCACCAGGAAGAGGAATTAACCAAAGGCTCAGCATGCCGTGCCGGAACCAGATTAGGGCCTGAGGCAATCCTGAGGGTTTGCGGCCAGATCACAAGATAGCGAGTTGAAGAAATGAGCTCAGGGGCACTGTAACTCACAAACCTGCAGAGTTATAAATGACAGCTATCGTCCAAAAATATATTGAAGCAAGGCTGCGAAGACGACTTGTAAGCGGGACAGATTTGCAGGAAAACGATTTCAGGGGGTAGACGGTAATTGCATTTAAAGCATAGGAAAAGAGGCAGAACATCGACAATGATGCTCTTGGCCAAAAAGGGCGTATGCGTTTTTTCCTGAATATATTCAGGAAAAAACGCATACGCCCTTTTTGGCCAACCAAGCAAGCATGTTAAAGAAATCTGCACTACAATGAAGTCTCACTGCCCCCCGGTCAAAAGGGCCATCTGAAAAAAGTGTAAAATCCAGAAAGGCAGCACAGGCCATGGAGAACAGGGAGCCTTGTTATGCTGATGGGCGGGATGTAAATTGCCAACAGCCACTCTGGAGAAGTGTATGGTGTTTCCTGAAACACCTAAAAAACAAAGCAACGGAGCCTACGGCACTTCCACTTATGGTCCTATAGCTTAGGGAAATTAAAATCAAAAACACACAAACACCCCAAAGTTTCGGACGGCTCTGTTTACACGAACCTCGTCTGCGGTTCAAGTTAAATATCCCAGAATGTGAAAAATGGATAAAGAAATTGTCGTACATACGTACAATGGAATATCACTCACCAATGAAATCTATGTCAACAGGCCCGTCGTGGCATAATGAGTGGATTCAGGTATGATGATTCTAAGTTTAATAAGTCACACAGAAAATGAAACATCATAAGATATCACTAATACACAGAATGTAATCTTGGCTACACATGAACTGAATTACAAAACAGAACAGGTCTCAAATTTAGTAAACCAACTTATGTTTGCTTAAGGTGAAAGGTGAGTTGGGGTGCTGCATAAAACCAGACATAGAAATTAGCACAGATACCATTCCATAAGTCAAATATGTAATAGTCAAGACCTACCCCTTGTTCAACGAAATGGGCTAAACACCCTATATTCAACGCCTAGGAATACACCTGACTAGTAAGAATCTTCAAACCCATGGATTTATATGTCTTCATAAGAGAATCAAGCGTGTGTACAGCTGCATGAAGGCAGCAGAGAAAATCCGATAAATGCCATTATCAAAATGAATTACAAAAACAAAACACAATGACAGTGAAATAGAGAGCAATTCTTAAATAATTCATTCAGGGTTTGTGATGCAACCTGGATTTACCTCATCTACACCCAGAGCTGAGTGAGACATAAGGTTGGACACTTTGGGCTGATAGCATTGGTGAGGTTCGATGAGCAAATGCAGACCATTTGAAGTCATACTGCGTGGTACCCATTCCATGGGTCCCAACTCTCCAGGTTTAAGCGATTCTTCCTTCAGATAAAACATGCATGGGAAACCCACAGTATGGTGCACCGTGTGACCGGGAAATGTTTTCAAATGCATCTCAGTTTTCGTCCACTTTTACTCGGGTTCACAATTCCAGACCCTTTACTAACACTCTCCGCACTTGGAGAGTCACTGCCTTTAACCTGCTGTTTTGCACAGTTTGCAATTTCTGCGCAAGATGAACAGGAATAGGGAGAACCAATGAGAGACTAGCTGTAGGTTTCTGCACGGGCAAATTTAACGCTCATTTCCCACCAGGAAGAGGAATTAACCAAAGGCTCAGCATGCCGTGCCGGAACCAGATTAGGGCCTGAAGCAATCCTACGGGTTTGCGGCCAGCTCTCAAGAAAGCGATTTGAAGAATGGAGCTCAGGGGCACTGTATTTCACAAACCTGCAGAGGTATAAATGACAGCTATCGTCCAAAAATATATTGGAGGAAGGCTGCGAAGAGGACTTGAAAGCGGGGCAGAATTGCAGGAAAATGATTTCAGGGGGTAGACTTGAATTGCATTTAAAGCATAGGAAAAGAGGCAGAACGTCGACAATGATGCACTTGGCCAAAAAGGGCGTATGCGTTTTTTCCTGAATATATTCAGGAAAAAACGCATACGCACTTTTTGGCCAACCAAGCAAGCATGTTAAAGAAACCTGCACTACAAGGAAGTCTCACTGCCCCCCGGTCAAAAGGGCCATCTGAAAAAAGTGTAAAATCCAGAAATGCAGCACAGGCCATGGAGAACAGGGAGCCTTGTTATGCTGATGTGTGGGATGTAAATTGCCAACAGCCAATCTGGAGAGGTGTATGGTGTTTCCTGAAACACCTAAAAAACAAAGCAACAGAGCCTACGGCACTTCCACTTATGGTCCTATAGCATATGGAAATTAAAATCAGAAACACACAGCCACCCCAAAGTTTCAGACGGCTCTGTTTCCAAGAACCTTGTCTACGGTACAAGTTAAATAACCCAGAAAGCGAAAAGTGGATAAAGAAATTGTGGTACGTACGTACAATGGAATATCACTCACCAATGAAATCTATGTCATCAGGCCCATTGTGGCATAATGAGTGGATTCAGGTACGATGATTCTAAGTGAAATAAGTCACACAGAAAATGAAACATCATAAAATATCACTAATAAACGGAATGTAATCTTGGCTACACATGAACTGAATTACAAAACAGAACAGGTTCTCAAGTTGAGAAAACCAACTTATGTTTGCTTAAGGGGAAAGGTGAGTTGGGTTTCTGCATAAAACCACAGATAGAAATTAGAACAGATACAATTCCATACGTCAAATATGTAATACTCATGACCTACCCCTTGCTCAACGAAATGGGCTAAACACCCTATATTCAACGCCTAGGAATACACCTGACTAGTAAGAATCTTCAAACCCATGGATTTATATGTCTCCATAAGAGAATCAAGCGTGTGTACAGCTGCATGAAGGCAGCAGAGAAAATCCGATAAATCCCATTATCAAAATGAATTTAAAAAACAAAACCCAAGGACAGTGAAATAGAGAGCAATTCTTAAATAATTCATTCAGGGCTTGTGATGCAACCTGGATTTACCTCATCTACACCCAGACCTGAGTGAGACATGAGGTTGGACACTTCGGGCTGATAGCATTGGTGAGGTTCGATGAGCAAATGAAGACCATTTGAAGTCATACTGCATGGAACCCATTCCATGGGTCCCAACCCTCCAGGTTTAAGCGATTCTTCCTTCAGCTAAAACATGCATGGCAATCCCACAGTATGGTGCACCGTGTGACCGGAAAACGTTTTCAAATGCATCTCAGTTTTCGTCCCCTTTTATTCGGGTTCACCATTCCAGACCCTTTACGAACACTCTCCGCACTTGGAGAGTCAGTGCCTTTAACCTCCTGTTTGGCACAGTTTGCAATTTCTGCGCAAGATGAACAGGAATAGGGAGAACCAATGAGAGACTAGCTGTAGGTGTCTGCACGGGCAAATTTAACGCTCATTTCCAACCAGGAAGAGGAATTAACCAAAGGCTCAGCATGCCGTGCCTGAACCAGATTACGGCCTGAAGGAATCCTGCGGCTTTTCGGCCAGCTCAAAAGAAAGCAATTTGAAGAACGGAGCTCAGGGGCACTGTAATTCACAAACCTGCAAAGTTATAAATGACAGCTATCGTCCAAAAATATATTGAAGGAAGGCTGCGAAGAGGACTTGAAAGCGGGGCAGAATTCCAGGAAAACGATTTCAGGGGGTAGACTGGAATTGCATTTAAAGCATAGGAAAAGAGGCAGAACGTCGACAATGATGCTCTTGGCCAAAAAGGGCGTATGCGTTTTTTCCTGAATATATTCAGGAAAAAACGCATACGCCCTTTTTGGCCAACCAAGCAAGCATGTTAAAGAAATCTGCACTACAATGAAGTCTCACTGCCCCCCGGTCAAAAGGGCCATCTGAAAAAAGTGTAAAATCCAGAAATGCAGGACAAGTCATGGAGAACAGGGAGCCTTGTTATGCTGATGGTCAGGATGTAATTTGCCAACAGCCACTCTGGAGAAGTGTATGGTGTTTCCTGAAACACGTAGGAAACAAAGCAACACAGCCTATGGCACTTCCACATATGGTCCTATAGCATAGGGAAATTAAAATAAAACACACACAGCCACCCCAAAGTTTGGGACGGCTCTGTTTACAAGAACCTCGTCTACGGTACAAGTTAAATATCCGAGAAAGCAAAAAATGGATAAAGAAGTTGTGGTACGTACGTACAATGCAATATCACTCAGCAATTAAATCTACGTCACCAGGCCCGTAGAGGCATAATGAGTGGATTCAGGTAGGATGATTCTACGAGAGATAAGTCACACAGAAAAAGAAACATTATAAGATATCACTAATACACGGAATGTAAACTTGGCTACACATGAACTGAATTACAAAACAGAACAGGGTCTCAAATTCAGAAAACCAACTTATGCTTGCTTATGGGGAAAGGTGAGTTGGGGTGCTGCATAAAACCAGAGATTGAAATTAGCACAAATACCTTTCCATAAGCCAAATATATAATAGACAAGACCTACTCCTTGCTAAACGAAATGGGCTCAACACCCCATATTCAACGCCTGGGAATATACCTGACAAGTAAGAATCTTAAAACCCATGGATTTATATGTCTCCATAAGGAAATCAAGCATGTGTACAGCAGCCTAAACGCAGCAGTGAAAATCCGATAAATCCGATTATCAAAATAAATTTCAAAAACAAAACACAATGACAGTGAAATAGAGAGCAATTCTTAAATAATTCATTCAGGGCTTGTGATGCAACCTGGAATTACCACATCTACACCCAGAGCTGGGTGAGACATAAGGCTGGACAGTTCGGGCTGATAACATTGGTGAGGTTCAGTGAGCAAACGTAGACCCTTTGAAGTCACACTGCATGGTACCCATTCCATGGGTCCCAACTCTCCAGGTTTAAGGGATTCTTCCTTCAGCTAAAACATGCATGGGAAACCCAGAGTATGGTCCACCGTGTGATTGGGAAACGTTTTCAAATGCATCTCAGGTTTCGTCCCCTGGTACTCGGGCTCACGGTTCCAGACGCTTTACTAACACTCTCCCCACTTGGAGAGTCAGTGCCTTTAACCTCCTGTTTGGCACAGTTTGCAATTTCTGTGCAAGATGAACAGGAATAGGGAGAACCAATGAGAGACTAGCTGTAGGTGTCTGCACGGGCAAATGGAACGCTCATTTCCCACCAGGAAGAGTAATTAACCAAAGGTTCAGCATGCCCTGCCCGAGCCAGATTAGGGCCTGAAGCAATCCAGCGGTTTTGCGGCCAGCTCACAAGAAAGCGAGTTGAAGAAAGGAGCTCAGGGGCACTGTAATTCACAAACCTGCAGAGTTATGAATGACAGCTATCGTCCAAAAATGTATTGAAATAAGTCTTCGAAGAGGACTTGAAAGTGGGGCAGAATTTCAGGAAAACGATTTCAGGGGGTAGACTGGAATTGCACTTAAAGCATAGGAAAAGAGGCCGAATGTCGACAATGATGCACTTGGCCAAAAAGGGCGTATGCATTTTTTCCTGAATATATTCAGGAAAAAACGCATATGCCCTTTTTGGCCAACCAAGCAAGCCTGTAAAGAAATCTGCACTACAATGAAGTCTCACTGCCCCCAGGTCACAAGGGCTATCTGAAAAAAGTGTAAAATCCAGAAAGGCAGGACAGGTCATGGAGAACAGGGAGCCTTGTTATGCTGATGGGCGGGATGTAAATTGCCAACAGCCACTCTGGAGAAGTGTATGGTGTTTCCTGAAACACGTAGGAAACAAAGCAACACAGCCTATGGCACTTTCACTTATGGTCCTGTAGCTTAGGGAAATTAAAATCAAAAACACACAGCCACCCTAAAGTTTGGGACGGCTCTGTTTACAAGAACCTCGTCTACGGTACAAGTTAAATATCCGAGAAAGCAAAAAATGGATAAAGAAGTTGTGGTACGTACGTACAATGGAATATCACTCAGCAATGAAATCTATGTCATCAGGCCCGTAGCGGCATAATGAGTGGATTCAGGTACGATGATTCTACGAGAAATAAGTCACACAGAAAAAGAAACATCATAAGATATCACTAATACACGGAATGTAAACTTGGCTACACATGAACTGAATTACAAAACAGAACAGGGTCTCAAATTTAGAAAACCAACTTATGCTTGCCTATGGGGAAAGGTGAGTTGGGGTGCTGCATATAACCAGAGATTGAAATTAGCACAGAGAGAACACCTACTGAAGGCTGGCAGAAGACCTCAGACCTCCCAAAAGGCAAGAAACTCCCCTCGTACCTGGGTAGGGCAAAAGAAAAAACAGAGACAAAAGAATAAGGACGGAACCTGCAGCAGTGGGAGAGAGCTGTGAAGGAGGAAAAGTTTCCACACACTAGGAAGCCCCTCCGGGGACGGAGACCGCGGGAGGCGGAGGGGGGAGCTTCGGGACCGCGGAGTAGTGCACAGCGAGGGGTGCGGAGGGCAAAGCGGGGAGATTACCGCACAGAGGATCGGTGCCCACCGGCACTCACCAGCCCGAGAGGCTTGTCTGCTCACCCGCCGGGGCGGGCGGGGCTGCGAGCTGTGGCTCGGGTTTCGGTTTTGGACGGAGCTCAGGTAGAGGACTGGGGTTCGCGGCTTGAACATAGCCTAAAGGGGTTAGTGCACCACGACTAGCTGGGAGGGAGTTCGGGGAAAAGCCTGCACCTGCCGAAGAGGCAAGAGACTTTTTCTTCCCTCTTTGTTTCCTGGTGCGCGAGGAGAGAGGTTTAAGAGCGCTGCTTAAAGGAACTCCAGAGACGGGTGCGAGCCGCGGCTAAAAGCGCGAACCCCAGAGACGGGCGCGAGCCGCGGCTAAAAGCGCGAACCCCAGAGACGGGCGCGAGCCGTGGCTAAAAGCGCGGACCCCAGAAACGGGCGGGAGACGCTAAGGCTGCTGCTGCCGCCACCAAGGGGCCTGTGTGCGAGCACAGGTCACTCTCCACACCCCTCTTCCACGGAGCCTGTGCAGCCCGCCACTGCCAGGTTCCCGGGAACCAGGGACAACTTCCCCGGGAGAACGCACGGCGGGCCTCAGGCTGGTGCAACGTCACACCGGCCTCTGCCGCAACGTCACGCCGCCTCTGACGCCGCAGGCCCGCCCCGCACGCAGTTCCCCTCCTCCCCCCCCCCCCGGCCTGAGTGAGCCAGAGCCCCCGAATCAGCGGCTCCTTTAACCCTGTCCTGTCTGAGCAAATATCAGACGCCCTCCAGCGACCTACACGCAGAGGCAGGGCCAAATCTAAAGCTGAGCTCCTTCCTGTAAGCTGTGAGAACAAAGAAGAGAAAGGGAAATCTCTCCCAGCAGCCTCAGAAGCAGCGGATTAAAGCTCCACAATCAACTTGATATACCCTGCATCTGTGGAATACCTGAATAGACAAGGAATGATCCCAAATTGAAGAGGTGGAATTTAGGAGCGAGATCTATGATTTTTTTCCCTTCTCCTCTTTTTGTGAATGTGTACGTGTATGCTTCTGTGTGAGACCGTGCCTGTATACTCTTGCTTCCACCATTTGTCCTAGGGCTCTATCTGTCCATGGTTTTTTAAAAAACTTTTTTTCTCAATAATTAATTTTAATTGTAATAACTTTATTATACTTTACCTTCGTTCTTTCTTTCTTTCTTTCCTTCCTTCCTTCCCTCCTTTAGACAACGAATCACCCCAAATTGAGGAGGTGGTCTCTGAGAGCAAGATTTATGATTTTTCCCCCTTTACCTCTTTTTGTGAAGGTGTATGTGTATGCTTCTGTGTAAGATTTTCTCTGTATAGCTTTGCTTCCAACATTTGTCCTAAGGTTCTATCCGTCCCCTTTTTTTTTTCTAAATATTTTTTAATTCAATAACTATATTATACTTTATTTTATTTTTACTTATCTTCTTTCTTTCTGTCTTTTTTCCTTCTTTCCCTCCTTCCTTCCTTCCTTCCTTCCTCCCTCCCTCCCTCCTTTCTTTCCTTCTTTGCTTCTTTCTTCCTTCCTTCCTTTCCTCCTTTCCTTCTTTCTTTCCTCATACTTCTACTAATTCTCTCTACTTTTTCTCCCTTTTATTCTGAGCCGTGTGGACGAAAGGCTCTTGGTGCTCCAGCCAGGAGTCAGGGCTCTGCCTCTGAGGTAGGAGAGCCAACTTCAGGGCACTGGTCAACAAGAGGCCACCCAGCTCCACATAATATTAAATGGTGGAAATCTCCCAGTGACCTCCATCTTAACACCAGCACCCAGCTTCACTCAACGACCAGCAAGCCACAGTGCTAGACAACCTATGCCAAACAACTAGCAAAACAGGAACACAACCCCACCCATTAGCAGAGAGGCTGCCGAAAATCATAATAAGGCCACAGACACCCCAAAACACACCACCAGAAGTGAACCTGCCCACTAAAGAGACAAGATCCAGCCTCATCCACCAGAACACAGGCACTACTCCCCTCCACCAGGAAGCCTACACAACCCACTGAAACAACCTTATCCACTGGAGACAGACATCAAAAACAACGGGAACACGTACGTGCAGCCTGCAAAAAGGAGACCCCAAACACAGTAAGATAAGCAAAATGAGAAGACAGAAAAACACACAGCAGATGAAGGAGCAAGATAAAAATGCACCAGACCTAACAAATGAAGAAGAAATAGGCAGTCTACCTGAAAAAGAATTCAGAATAATGATAGTAAGGATGATCCGAAATCTTGGAAGTAGAATGGACAAAATGCAAGAAACAGTTAACAAGGACCTAGAAGAAATAAAGATGAAACAAGCAATGATGAACAATGCAATAAATGAAATTAAAAGTACTCTAGATGGGATCAATAACAGAATAACTGAGGCAGAAGAACGGATAAGTGACCTGGAAGATAAAATAGTGGAAATAACTACTGCAGAGCACAATAAAGAAAAAAGAATGAAAAGAACTGAGGACAGTCTCAGAGACCTCTTGGACAACATTAAACGCAACAACATTCGAATTATAGGGGTTCCAGAAGAAGAAGAGAAAAAGAAAGGGACTGAGAAAATATTTGAAGAGATTATAGTTGAAAACTTCCCTAATATGGGAAAGGAAATAGTTAATCAAGTCCAGGAAGTACAGAGAGTCCCATACAGGATAAATATAAGGAGAAATACGCCAAGACACATATTAATCAAACTGTCAAAAATTAAATACAAAGAAAGCATATTAAAAGCAGCAAGGGAAAAACAACAAATAACACACAAGGGAATCCCCATAAGGTTAACAGCTGATCTCTCAGCAGAAACCCTACAAGCCAGAAGGGAGTGGCAGGACATACTGAAAGTGATGTAGGAAAAAAACCTGCAACCAAGACTACTCTACCCAGCAAGGATCTCATTCAGATTTGATGGAGAAATTAAAACCTTTACAGACAAGCAAAAGCTGAGAGAGTTCAGCACCACCAAACCAGCTTTACAACAAATGCTAAAGGAACTTCTCTAGACAAGGAACACAAGAGAAGGAAAAGACCTATAATAACGAACCCAAAACAATATAGAAAATGGGAATAGGAACATACATATCGATAATTACCTTAAATGTAAATGGACTGGGGGACCTTGAAGATGGCGGAAGAGTAAGACGCGGAGATCGCCTTCCTCCCCACGGATACACCAGAAATACATCTACACGTGGAACAACTCCTACAGAACACCTACTGAAGGCTGGCAGAAGACCTCAGACCTCCCAAAAGGCAAGAAACTCCCCACGTACCTGGGTAGGGCAAAAGAAAAAAAGAAAAAACAGAGACAAAAGAATAAGGACGGCACCTGCGCCAGTGGGAGGGAGCTGTGAAGGAGGAAAAGTTTCCACACACTAGGAAGCCCCTCCGCGGGCGGAGACTGCGGGAGGCGGAGGGGGGGGCTTCGGGACCGAGGAGTAGTGCACAGCGACGGGTGCGGAGGGCAAAGCGGGGAGATTACCGCACAGAGGATCGGTGCCGACCGGCACTCACCAGCCCAAGAGGCTTGTCTGCTCACCCGCCCGGGCGGGCGGGGCTGCGAGCTGAAGCTCGGGTTTCGGTTTTGGACGGAGCGCAGGGAGAGGACTGGGGTTGGCGGCTTGAACATAGCCTGAAGGGGTTAGTGCACCACGACTAGCCGGGAGGGAGTTCGGGGAAAAGCCTGCACCTGCCGAAGAGGCAAGAGACTTTTTCTTCCCTCTTTGTTTCCTGGTGCGCGAGGAGAGGGGTTTAAGAGCGCTGCTTAAAGGAACTCCAGAGACGGGCGCGAGCCGCGGCTAAAAGCGCGAACCCCAGAGACGGGCGCGAGCCGCGGCAAAAAGCGCGAACCCCAGAGACGGGCGCGAGCCGCTGCTAAAAGCGCGGACCCCAGAGACGGGCGGGAGACGCTAAGGCTGCTGCTGCCGCCACCAAGGGGCCTGTGTGCGAGCACAGGTCACTCTCCACACCCCTCTTCTGCGGAGCCTGTGCAGCCCGCCACTGCCAGGTTCCCGGGAACCAGGGACAACTTCCCCGGGAGAACGCACGGCGGGCCTCAGGCTGGTGCAACGTCACGCCGGCCTCTGCCGCAACGTCACGCCGCCTCTGACGCCACAGGCCCGCCCCGCACGCAGTGCCCCTCCTTCCCCCCCCTCACCCCCGGCCTGAGTAAGCCTGAGCCCCCGAATCAGCGGCTCCTTTAACCCCGTCCTGTCTGAGCAAAAAACAGACGCCCTCCAGCGACCTACACGCAGAGGCAGGGCCAAATCCAAAGCTGAGCTCCTGTGAGCTGTGAGAACAAAGAAGAGAAAGGGAAATCTTTCCCAGCAGCCTCAGAAGCAGAGGATTAAAGCTCCACAATCAACTTGATATACCCTGCATCTGTGGAATACCTGAATAGACAAGGAATGATCCCAAATTGAAGAGGTGGAATTTAGGAGCGAGATCTATGATTTTTTTCCCTTCTCCTCTTTTTGTGAATATGTACGTGTATGCTTATGTGTGACATCTTGTCTGTATACTCTTGCTTCCACCATTTGTCCTAGGGCTCTATCCGTCCATGGTTTTTAAAAAAAAAAAATTTTTTTTCTCAATAATTAATTTTAATTGTAATAACTTTATTATACTTTACCGTCGTTCCTTCTTTCTTTCTTTCTTTCTTTCCGTCCTTCCCTCCTTTAGACAACGAATCACCCCAAATTGAGGAGGTGGTCTCTGAGAGCAAGATTTATGACTTTTCCCCCTTTACCTCTTTTTGTGAAGGTGTATGTGTATGCTTCTGTATAAGATTTTCTCTGTATAGCTTTGCTTCCAACATTTGTCCTAAGGTTCTATCCGTCCCTCTTTTTTTTTTTTTTCTAAATATTTTTTAATTCAATAACTATATTATACTTTATTTTATTTTTACTGTATCTTCTTTCTTTCTGTCTTTTTTCCTTCTTTCTCTCCTTCCTTCCTTCCTTCCTTCCTCCCTCCCTCCCTCCTTTCTCTCCTTCTTTGCTTCTTCCTTCCTTCCTTTCCTCCTTTCCTTCTTTCTTTCCTCATACTTCTACTAATTCTCTCTACTTTTTCTCCCTTTTATTCTGAGCCGTGTGGAAGAAAGGCTCTTGGTGCTCCAGCCAGGAGTCAGGGCTCTGCCTCTGAGGTAGGAGAGCCAACTTCAGGACACTGGTCAACAAGAGACCTCCCAGCTCCACATAATATTAAACGGTGGAAATCTCCCAGTGACCTCCATCTTAACACCAGCACCCAGCTTCACTCAACGACCAGCAAGCCACAGTGCTAGACAACCTATGCCAAACAACTAGCAAAACAGGAACACAACCCCACCCATTAGCAGAGAGGCTGCCGAAAATCATAATAAGGCCACAGACACCCCAAAACACACCACCAGACGTGAACCTGCCCACTAGAGAGACAAGATCCAGCCTCATCCACCACAACACAGGCACTAGTCCCCTCCACCAGGAAGCCTACACAACCCACTGAAACAACCTTAGCCACTGAAGACAGACATCAAAAACAACGGGAACTACGAACGTGCAGCCTGCAAAAAGGAGACCCCAAACACAGTAAGATAAGCAAAATGAGAAGACAGAAAAACACACAGCAGATGAAGGAGCAAGATAAAAATGCACCAGACCTAACAAATGAAGAGGAAATAGGCAGTCTACCTGAAAAAGAATTCAGAATAATGATAGTAAGGATGATCCGAAATCTTGGAAGTAGAATGGACAAAATGCAAGAAGCAGTTAACAAGGACCTAGAAGAAATAAAGATGAAACAAGCAATGATGAACAATGCAATAAATGAAATTAAAAGTACTCTAGATGGGATCAATAACAGAATAACTGAGGCAGAAGAACGGATAAGTGACCTGGAAGATAAAATAGTGGAAATAACTACTGCAGAGCAGAATAAAGAAAAAAGAATGAAAAGAACTGAGGACAGTCTCAGAGACCTCTGGGACAACATTAAACGCACCAACATTCGAATTATAGGGGTTCCAGAAGAAGAAGAGAAAAAGAAAGGGACTGAGAAAATATTTGAAGAGATTATAGTTGAAAACTTCCCTAATATGGGAAAGGAAATAGTTAATCAAGTCCAGGAAGCACAGAGAGTCCCATACAGGATAAATACAAGGAGAAATACGCCAAGACACATATTAATCAAACTGTCAAAAATTAAATACAAAGAAAGCATATTAAAAGCAGCAAGGGAAAAACAACAAATAACACACAAGGGAATCCCCATAAGGTTAACAGCTGATCTCTCAGCAGAAACCCTACAAGCCAGAAGGGAGTGGCAGGACATACTGAAAGTGATGAAGGAGAAAAACCTGCAACCAAGGCTACTCTACCCAGCAAGGATCTCATTCAGATTTGATGGAGAAATTAAAACCTTTACAGACAAGCAAAAGCTGAGAGAGTTTAGCACCACCAAACCAGCTTTACAGCAAATGCTAAAGGAACTTCTCTAGACAAGGAACACAAGAGAAGGAAAAGACCTATAATAACGAACCCAAAACAATATAGAAAATGGGAATAGGAACATACATATCGATAATTACCTTAAATGTAAATGGACTAAATGCTCCCACCAAAAGACACAGATTGGCTGAATGGATACAAAAACAAGACCCTTATATATGCTGTCTACAAGAGACCCACTTCAGACCTAGAGACACATACAGACTGAAAATAAGGGGATGGAAAAAGATATTCCATGCAAATGGAAACCAAAAGAAAGCTGGAGTAGCAATTCTCATATCAGACAAAATAGACTTTAAAATAAGGACTATTACAAGAGACAAAGAAGGACACTACATAATGATAAAGGGATCGATCCAAGAAGAAGATATAACAATTGTAAATATTTATGCACCCAACATAGGAGCACCTCAATACATAAGGCAAATACTAACAGCCATAAAAGGGGAGATTGACAGTAACACATTCATAGTAGGGGACTTTAACACCCCACTTTCACCCATGGACAGATCATCCAAAATGAAAATAAATAAGGAAACACAAGCTTTAAATGATACATTAAACAAGATGGACTTAATTGATATTTATAGGACACTCCATCCAAAAACAACAGAATACACATTTTTCTCAAGTGCTCATGGAACATTCTCCAGGATAGACCATATCTTGGGTCACAAATCAAGCCTTGGTAAATTTAAGAAAATTGAAATTGTATCAAGTATCTTTTCTGACCACAACGCCATGAGACTAGATATCAATTACAGGAAAAGATCTGTAAAAAATACAAACACATGGAAGCTAAACAATACACTACTTAATAATGAAGCGATCACTGAAGAAATCAAAGAGGAAATTAAAAAATACCTAGAAACAAATGACAATGGAGACACAACGACCCAAAACCTATGGGATGCAGCAAAAGCAGTTCTAAGGGGGAAGTTTATAGCAATACAAGCCCACCTTAAGAAGCAGGAAACATCTCGAATAAACAACCTAACCTTGCACCTCAAGCAATTAGAGAAAGAAGAACAAAAAAACCCCAAAGCTAGCAGAAGGAAAGAAATCATAAAAATCAGATCAGAAATAAATGAAAAAGAAATGAAGGAAATGATAGCAAAGATCAATAAAACTAAAAGCTGGTTCTTTGAGAAGATAAACAAAATAGATAAACCACTAGCCAGACTCATCAAGAAAAAAAGGGAGAAGACTCAAATCAATAGAATTAGAAATGAAAAAGGAGAAGTAACAACTGACACTGCAGAAATAAAAAAAATCATAAGAGATTACTACAAGCAACTCTATGCCAATAAAATGGACAATCTGGAAGAAATGGACAAATTCTTAGAAATGCACAACCTGCCAAGACTGAATCAGGAAGAAATAGAAAATATGAACAGACCAATCACAAGCACTGAAATTGAAACTGTCATTAAAAATCTTCCAACAAACAAAAGCCCAGGACCAGATGGCTTCACAGGTGAATTCTATCAAACGTTTAGAGAAGAGCTAACACCTCTCCTTCTCAAACTCTTCCAAAATATAGCAGAGGGAGGAACACTCCCAAATTCCTTCTACGAGGCCACCATCACCTTGATACCAAAACCAGACAAGGATGTCACAAAGAAAGAAAACTACAGGCCAATATCACTGATGAACATAGATGCAAAAATCCTCAACAAAATACTAGCAAACAGAATCCAACAGCACATTAAAAGGATCATACACCATGATCAAGTGGGGTTTATTCCAGGAATGCAAGGATTCTTCAATATACGCAAATCTATCAATGTGATAAACCATATTAACAAATTGAAAGAGAAAAACCGTATGATCATCTCAATAGATGCAGAGAAAGCTTTTGACAAAATTCAACACCCATTTATGCTAAAAACCCTGCAGAAAGTAGGCATAGAGGGAACTTTCCTCAACATAATAAAGGCCATATATGACAAGCCCACAGCAAACATCATCCTCAATGGTGAAAAACTGAAAGCATTTCCACTAAGATCAGGAACAAGACAAGGTTGCCCACTCTCACCACTCTTATTCAACATAGTTTTGGAAGTTTTAGCCACAGCAATCAGAGAAGAAAAGGAAATAAAAGGAATCCAAATCGGAAAAGAAGAAGTAAAGCTGTCACTGTTTGCAGATGACATGATACTATACATAGAGAATCCTAAAGATGCTACCAGAAAACTACTAGAGCTAATCAATGAATTTGGTAAAGTAGCAGGATACAAAGTTAATGCACAGAAATCTCTGGCATTCCTATATACTAATGATGAAAAATCTGAAAGTGAAATCAAGAAAACACTCCCATTTACCATTGCAACAAAAAGAATAAAATATCTAGGAATAAACCTACCTAAGGAGACGAAAGACCTGTATGCAGAAAATTATAAGACACTGATGAAAGAAATTAAAGATGATACAAATAGATGGAGAGATATACCATGTTCTTGGATGGGAAGAATCAACCTTGTGAAAATGACTCTACTACCCAAAGCAATCTACAGATTCAATGCAATCCCTATCAAACTACCACTGGCATTTTTCACAGAACTAGAACAAAAAATTTCACAATTTGTATGGAAACACAAAAGACCCCGAATAGCCAAAGCAATCTTGAGAACGAAAAAAGGAGCTGGAGGAATCAGGCTCCCTGACTTCAGACTATACTACAAAGCTACAGTAATCAAGACAGTATGGTACTGGCACAAAAACAGAAATATAGATCAATGGAACAGGATAGAAAGCCCAGCGATAAACCCACGCACATATGGACACCTTATCTTTGATAAAGGTGGCAGGAATGTACAGTGGAGAAAGGACAGCCTCTTCAATAAATGGTGCTGGGAAAACTGGACAGGTACATGTAAAAGTATGAGATTAGATCACTCCCTAACACCATACACAAAAATAAGCTCAAAATGGATTAAAGACCTAAATGTAAGGCCAGAAACTATCAAACTCTTAGAGGAAAACATAGGCAGAACACTCTATGACATAAATCACAGCAAGATCCTTTCTGACCCACCTCCTAGAGTAATGGAAATAAAAACAAAATAAACAAATGGGACCTAATGAAACTTCAAAGCTTTTGCACAGCAAAGGAAACCATAATCAAGACCAAAAGACAACCCTCAGAATGGGAGAAAATATTTGCAAATGAAGCAACTGACAAAGGTTTAATCTCCAAAATTTACAAGCAGCTCATGCAGCTCAATAACAAAAAAACAAACAACCCAATCCAAAAATGGGCAGAAGACCTAAATAGACATTTCTCCAAAGAAGATATACAGAATGCCAACAAACACATGAAAGAATGCTCAACATCATTAATCATTAGAGAAATGCAAATCAAAACTACAATGAGATATCATCTCACACCAGTCAGAATGGCCATCATCAAAAAATCTAGAAACAATAAATGCTGGAGAGGGTGTGGAGAAAAGGGAACACTCTTGCACTGCTGGTGGGAATGTGAATTGGTTCAGCCACTATGGAGAACAGTATGGAGGTTCCTTAAAAAACAACAAATAGAATTACCATATGAACCAGCAATCCCACTACTGGGCATATACCCTGAGAAAACCAAAATTCAAAAAGAGTCATGTACCAAAATATTCATTGCAGCTCTATTTACAATAGCCCGGAGATGGAAACAACCTAAGCGCCCATCATCGGATGAATGGATAAAGAAGATGTGGCACATATATACAATGGAATATTACTCAGCCATAAAAAGAAACGAAATTGAGCTATTTGTAATGAGGTGGATAGACCTAGAGTCTGTCATACAGAGTGAAGTAAGTCAGAAAGAAAAAGACAAATACCGTATGCTAACGCATATATATGGAATTTAAGGGGGAAAAAATGTCATGAAGAACCTAGGGGTAAGACAGGAATAAAGACGCAGACCTACTGGAGAACGGACTTGAGGATATGGGGAGGGGGAAGGGTGAGCTTTGACAGGGTGAGAGAGAGTCATGGACATATACACACTAACAAACGTAGTAAGGTAGATAGCTAGGGGGAAGCAGCCGCAAGGCACAGGGATATTAGCTCGGTGCTTTGTGACAGCCTGGAGGGGTGGGATAGGGAGAGTGGGAGGGAGGGAGACGCAAGAGGGAAGACATATGGGAACATATGTATATGTATAACTGATTCACTTTGTTATAAAGCAGAAACTAACACACAATTGTAAAGCAATTATACCCCAATAAAGATGTTTAAAAAAAAAAATGTAAATGGACTAAATGCTCCCACCAAAAGACACAGATTGGCTGAATGGATACAAAAACAAGACCCTTATATATGCTGTCTACAATAGACCCACTTCAGACCTAGAGACACATACAGACTGAAAATAAGGGGATGGAAAAAGATATTCCATGCAAATGGAAACCAAAAGAAAGTTGGAGTAGCAATTCTCATATCAGACAAAATAGACTTTAAAATAAGGACTATTACAAGAGACAAAGAAGGACACTACGTAATGATCAAGGGATCGATCCAAGAAGAAGATATAACAATTGTAAATATTTATGCACCCAACATAGGAGCACCTCAATACATAAGGCAAATACTAACAGCCATAAAATGGGAGATCGACAGTAACACATTCATAGTAGGGGACTTTAACACCCCACTTTCACCCATGGACAGATCATCCAAAATGAAAATAAATAAGGAAACACAAGCTTTAAATGATACATTAAACAAGATGGACTTAATTGATATTTATAGGACACTCCATCCAAAAACAACAGAATACACATTTTTCTCAAGTGCTCATGGAACATTCTCCAGGATAGACCATATCTTGGGTCACAAATCAAGCCTTGGTAAATTTAAGAAAATTGAAATTGTATCAAGTATCTTTTCTGACCACAACGCCATGAGACTAGATATCAATTACAGGAAAAGATCTGTAAAAAATACAAACACATGGAGGCTAAACAATACACTACTTAATAATGAAGTGATCACTGAAGAAATCAAAGAGGAAATTAAAAAATACCTAGAAACAAATGACAATGGAGACACAACGACCCAAAACCTATGGGATGCAGCAAAAGCAGTTCTAAGGGGGAAGTTTATAGCAATACAAGCCCACCTTAAGAAGCAGGAAACATCTCGAATAAACAACCTAACCTTGCACCTCAAGCAATTAGAGAAAGAAGAACAAAAAAACCCCAAAGCTAGCAGAAGGAAAGAAATCATAAAAATCAGATCAGAAATAAATGAAAAAGAAATGAAGGAAATGATAGCAAAGATCAATAAAACTAAAAGCTGGTTCTTTGAGAAGATAAACAAAATAGATAAACCACTAGCCAGACTCATCAAGAGAAAAAGGGAGAAGACTCAAATCAATAGAATTAGAAATGAAAAAGGAGAAGTAACAACTGACACTGCAGAAATAAAAAAAATCATGAGAGATTACTACAAGCAACTCTATGCCAATAAAACGGACAATCTGGAAGAAATGGACAAATTCTTAGAAATGCACAACCTGCCAAGACTGAATCAGGAAGAAATAGAAAATATGAACAGACCAATCACAAGCACTGAAATTGAAACTGTCATTAAAAATCTTCCAACAAACAAAAGCCCAGGACCAGATGGCTTCACAGGTGAATTCTATCAAACGTTTAGAGAAGAGCTAACACCTCTCCTTCTCAAACTCTTCCAAAATATAGCAGAGGGAGGAACACTCCCAAATTCCTTCTACGAGGCCACCATCACCTTGATACCAAAACCAGACAAGGATGTCACAAAGAAAGAAAACTACAGGCCAATATCACTGATGAACATAGATGCAAAAATCCTCAACAAAATACTAGCAAACAGAATCCAACAGCACATTAAAAGGATCATACACCATGATCAAGTGGGGTTTATTCCAGGAATGCAAGGATTCTTTAATATACGCAAATCTATCAATGTGATAAACCATATTAACAAATTGAAGGAGAAAAACCATATGATCATCTCAATAGATGCAGAGAAAGCTTTCGACAAAATTCAACACCCATTTATGCTAAAAACCCTGCAGAAAGTAGGCATAGAGGGAACTTTCCTCAACATAATAAAGGCCATATATGACAAGCCCACAGCAAACATCATCCTCAATGGTGAAAAACTGAAAGCATTTCCACTAAGATCAGGAACAAGACAAGGTTGCCCACCCTCACCACTCTTATTCAACATAGTTTTGGAAGTTTTAGCCACAGCAATCAGAGAAGAAAAGGAAATAAAAGGAATCCAAATCGGAAAAGAAGAAGTAAAGCTGTCACTGTTTGCAGATGACATGATACTATACATAGAGAATCCTAAAGATGCTACCAGAAAACTACTAGAGCTAATCAATGAATTTGGTAAAGTAGCAGGATACAAAGTTAATGCACAGAAATCTCTGGCATTCCTATATACTAATGATGAAAAATCTGAAAGTGAAATCAAGAAAACACTCCCATTTACCATTGCAACAAAAAGAATAAAATATCTAGGAATAAACCTACCTAAGGAGACGAAAGACCTGTATGCAGAAAATTATAAGACACTGATGAAAGAAATTAAAGATGATACAAATAGATGGAGAGATATACCATGTTCTTGGATGGGAAGAATCAACCTTGTGAAAATGACTCTACTACCCAAAGCAATCTACAGATTCAATGCAATCCCTATCAAATTACCACTGGCATTTTTCACAGAACTAGAACAAAAAATTTTGCAATTTGTATGGAAACACAAAAGACCCCGAATAGCCAAAGCAATCTTGAGAACGAAAAAAGGAGCTGGAGGAATCAGGCTCCCTGACTTCAGACTATACTACAAAGCTACAGTAATCAAGACAGTATGGTACTGGCACAAAAACAGAAAGATAGATCAATGGAACAGGATAGAAAGCCCAGAGATAAACCCACACACATATGGACACCTTATCTTTGATAAAGGTGGCAGGAATGTACAGTGGAGAAAGGACAGCCTCTTCAATAAATGGTGCTGGGAAAACTGGACAGGTACATGTAAAAGTATGAGATTAGATCACTCCCTAACACCATACACAAAAATAAGCTCAAAATGGATTAAAGACCTAAATGTAAGGCCAGAAACTATCAAACTCTTAGAGGAAAACATAGGCAGAACACTCTATGACATAAATCACAGCAAGATCCTTTCTGACCCACCTCCTAGAGTAATGGAAATAAAAACAAAAATAAACAAATGGGACCTAATGAAACTGCAAAGCTTTTGCACAGCAAAGGAAACCATAATCAAGACCAAAAGACAATCCTCAGAATGGGAGAAAATATTTGCAAATGACAAAGGATTAATCTCCAAAATTTACAAGCAGCTCATGCAGCTCAATAACAAAAAAACAAACAACCCAATCCAAAAATGGGCAGAAGACCTAAATAGACATTTCTCCAAAGAAGATATACAGAATGCCAACAAACACATGAAAGAATGCTCAACATCATTAATCATTAGAGAAATGCAAATCAAAACTACAATGAGATATCATCTCACACCAGTCAGAATGGCCATCATCAAAAAATCTAGAAACAATAAATGCTGGAGAGGGTGCGGAGAAAAGGGAACACTCTTGCACTGCTGGTGGGAATGTGAATTGGTTCAGCCACTATGGAGAACAGTATGGAGGTTCCTTAAAAAACAACAAATAGAATTACCATATGAACCAGCAATCCCACTACTGGGCATATACCCTGAGAAAACCAAAATTCAAAAAGAGTCATGTACCAAAATGTTCATTGCAGTTCTATTTACAATAGCCCGGAGATGGAAACAACCTAAGCGCCCATCATCGGATGAATGGATAAAGAAGATGTGGCACATATATACAATGGAATATTACTCAGCCTTAAAAAGAAATGAAATTGAGCTATTTGTAATGAGATGGATAGACCTAGAGTCTGTCATACAGAGTGAAGTAAGTCAGAAAGAAAAAGACAAATACCATATGCTAACACATATATATGGAATTTAAGGGGAAAAAAAGTCATGAAGAACCTAGGGGTAAGAGAGGAATAAAGACACAGACCTACTGGAGAACGGACTTGAGAATATGGGGAGGGGGAAGGGTGAGCTTTGACAGGGCGAGAGAGAGTCATGGACATATACACACTAACAAATGTAGTAAGGTAGATAGCTAGGGGGAAGCAGTCGCAAGGCATAGGGATATTAGCTCGGTGCTTTGGGAAAGCCTGGAGGGGTGGGATAGGGAGAGTGGGAGGGAGGGAGACGCAAGAGGGAAGACATATGGGAACATATGTATATGTATAACTGATTCACTTTGTTATAAAGCAGAAACTAACACACCATTGTAAAGCAATTATACCCCAATAAAGACTTTAAAAAAAAAAGAAATTAGCACAGATACCGTTCCATAAGCCAAATATATAATAGAAAAGACCTACTCCTTGCTCAACGAAATGGACTCAACACCCAATATTCAATGCCACGGAATATACCTGACAAGTAAGAATCTTAAAACCCATGGATTTATATGTCTCCATAAGGAAATCAAGCATGTGTACAGCGGCCTAAACGCAGCAGTGAATATCCGATAAATCCCATTATCAAAATAAATTTCAAAAACAAAACACAATGACAGTGAAATAGAGAGCAATTCTTAAATAATTCATTCAGGGCTTGTGATGCAACCTGGATTTACCACAACTACACCCAGAGCTGGGTGAGACATAAGGCTGGACACTTCGGGCTGATAGCATTGGTGAGGTTCGGTGAGCAAATGCAGACCCTTTGAAGTCATACTGCATGGTACCCATTCCATGGGTCCCAACTCTCCAGGTTTAAGGGATTCTTCCTTCAGCTAAAACATGCATGGGAATCCCAGAGTATGGTCCACCGTGTGATTGGGAAACGTTGTCAAATGCATCTCAGGTTTCGTCCCCTGGTACTCGGGTTCACCATTCCAGACGCTTTACTAACACTCTCCCCACTTGGAGAGTCAGTGCCTTTAACCTCCTGTTTGGCACAGTTTGCAATTTCTGCGCAAGATGAACAGCAATAGGGAGAACCAATGAGGGACTAGCTGTAGATGTCTGCACGGGCAAACGTAACGCTCATTTCCCACCAGGAAGAGGAATTAACCAAAGGCTCAGCGTGCCCTGCCGGAAACAGATTAGGGCCTGAAGCAATCCTGTGGTTTTGCGGTCAGCTCACAAGAAAGCGATTTGAAGAAAGGAGCTCAGGGGCACTGTAATTCACAAACCTGCAGAGTTATGAATGACAGCTATCGTCCAAAAATGTATTGAAGTAAGTCTTCGAAGAGGACTTGAAAGCGGGGCAGAATTTCAGGAAAACGATTTCAGGGGGTAGACGGGAATTGCACTTAAAGCATAGGAAAAGAGGCAGAATGTCCACAATGATGCACTTGGCCAAAAAGGGTGTATGCGTTTTTTCCTGAATATATTCAGGAAAAAACGCATACGCCATTTTTTGGCCAACCAAGCTAGCGTGTAATGGAAATCTGCACTACAATGAAGTCTCACTGCCCCCGGTCAAAAGGGCCATCTGAAAACAGTGTAAAATCCAAAAAGGCAGGACAGGTCATGGAGAACAGGGAGCCTTGTTATGCTGATGGGCGAGATGTAAATTGCCAACAGCCACTCTGGAGAAGTGTATGGTGTTTCCTGAAACACGTAGGAAACAAAGCAACACAGCCTATGGCACTTCCACTTATGTTCTTATAGCTTACGGAAATTAAAATAAAAAACACACAGCCACCCCAAAGTTTGGGACGGCTCTGTTTACAAGAACCTCCTCTACGGTACAAGTTAAATATCCGAGAAAGCAAAAAATGGATAAAGAAGTTGTGGTACGCATGTACAATGGAATATCACTCAGCAATGAAATCTACGTCACCAGGCCGGTAGCGGCATGATGAGTGGATTCAGGTAGGATGATTCTACGAGAAATAAGTCACACAGAAAAAGAAACATCATAAGCTATCACTAATACACGGAATGTAAACTTGGCTACACATGAACTGAGTTACAAAAGAGAACAGGGTCTCAAATTTAGAAAACCAACTTATGCTTGCTTATGGGGAAAGGTGAGTTGGGGTGCTGCATAAAACCAGAGATTGAAGTTAGCACAGATACCGTTCCATAAGCCAAATATATAAGAGACAAGACCTACTCCTTGCTCAACGAAATGGACTCAAAACCCCATATTCAACGCCTGGGAATATACCTGACAAGTAAGAATCTTAAAACCCATGGATTTATATGTCTCCATAAGGAAATCAACTGTGTGTACAGTGGCCTAAACGCAGCAGTGAAAATCCGATAAATCCAATTATCAAAATAAATTTCAAAAACAAAACACAATGACAGTGAAATACAGAACAATTCTTAAATAATTCATTCAGGGCTTGTGATGCAACCTGGATTTACCACATCTAGACCCAGAGCTGGGTGAGACATAAGGCTGGATACTTCGGGCTGATAGCATTGGTGAGGTTCGGTGAGCAAACACAGACCCTCTGAAGTCACACTGCATGGTACCCATTCCATGGGTCCCAGCTCTCCAGGTTTAAGGGATTCTTTCTTCAGGCAAAACATGCATGGGAAACCCAGAGTATGGTCCACCGTGTGATTGGGAAACGTTTTCAAGTGCCTCTCATGTTTCGTCCCCTGGTACTCGGGTTCACCATTCCAGAAGCTTTGCTAACACTCTCCCCACTTGGAGAGTCAGTGCCTTTAACGTCCTGTTTGGCACAGTTTGCAATTTCTGCACAAGATGAACAGGAATAGGGAGAACCAATGAGAGACTAGCTCTAGGTGTCTGCACGGGCAAGTGTAACGCTCATTTCCCACTAGGAAGAGGAATTAACCAAAGGCTCAGCGTGCCCTGCCGGAAACAGATTAGGGCCTGAAGCAATCCTGCGGTTTTGCGGCAAGCTCACAAGACAGCGATTTGAAGAAAGGAGCTCAGGGGCACTGTAATTCACAAACCTGCAGAGTTATGAATGACAGCTATCATCCAAAAATGTATTGAAGTAAGTCTTCGAAGAGGAGTTGAAAGTGGGGCAGAATTTCAGGAAAACGATTTGAGGGGGTGGACTGGAATTGCACTTAAAGCATAGGAAAAGAGGCAGAATGTCGACAATGATGCACTTGGCCAAAAAGGGCGTATTTGTTTTTTCCTGAATATATTCAGGAAAAAACGCATACACACTTTTTGGCCAACCAAGCAAGCGTGTAAAGGAAATCTTCACTATAATGAAGTCTCACTGCCCCCTGGTCAAAAGGGCCACCTGAAAAAAGTGTAAAATCCAGAAAGGCAGGACAGGTCATGGAGAACAGGGAGCCTTGTTATGCTGATGGGTGGGATGTAAATTGCCAACAGCCACTCTGCAGAAGAGTATGGTGTTTCCTGAAACACGTAGGACACAAAGCAACACAGCCTATGGCACTTCCACTTATGGTCCTATAGCTTAGGGAAATTAAAATCAAAAACACACAGCCACCCCAAAGTTTGGGATGGCTCTGTTTATAAGAACCTCCTCTATGGTACAAGTTAAATATCCGAGAAAGCAAAAAATGGATAAAGAAGTTGTGGTACGTACGTACAATGGAATATCACTCAGCAATGAAATCTATGTCATCAGGCCTGTTGCAGCATAATGAGTGGATGCAGCTACGATGATTCTAAGTGAAATTAGTCACACAGAGAAAGAAACATCATAAGATATCAGTAATAGACGGAATGTAAACTTGGCTACACATGAACTGAATTACAAAACAGAACAGGGTCTCAAATTTAGAAAACCAACTTATGCTTGCTTAAGCGGAAATGTGAGTTGGGGTGCTGCATAAAACCAGAGATTGAAATTACCACAGATACCCTTCCATAAGCCAAATACATTAGAGTCAAGGCCTACTCCTTGCTCAACGAAATGGACTCAACACCACACATTCAACGCCTAGGAATACACCTGACTAGTAAGAATCTTACAACCCATGGATTTATATGTCTACGTAAGAGAATCAAGCGTGTGTACAGCGGAATAAATGCAGCAGTGAAAATCCGATAAATCCAGTTATCAAAATGAATTACAAAAACAAAACACAATGACAGTGAAATAGAGAGCAATTCTTAAATAATTCATTCAGGGCTTGTGATGCAACCTGGATTTACCACATCTACACCCAGAGCTTGGTGAGACATAAGGCCGGACCCTTCAGGCTGATAGCATTGGTGAGGTTCGGTGAGCAAATGCAGACCCTTTGTAGTCATACTGCATGGTACCCATTCCATTGGTCCCAACTCTCCAGGTTTAAGGGATTCTTCCTTCAGCTAAAACATGCATGGGAAACCCAGAGTATCGTCCACCGTGTGACCGGTAAACATTTTTAAATGCATCTCAGTTTTCGTCCCCTGGTACTCGGGTTTACCATTCCAGACACTTTACTAACACTCTCCCCACTTGGAGAGTCAGTGCCTTTAACCTCCTGTTTGGCACAGTTTGCAATTTCTGTGCAACATGAACAGGAATAGGGAGAACCAATGAGAGACTAGCTGTAGGTATCTGCACGGGCAAATTTAACGCTCATTTCCCACTAGGAAGAGGAAATAGCCAAAGGCTCAGCATGCCGTGCCAGAACCAGATTAGGGCCTGAAGCAATCCTGCGGTTTTGTGGCCAGCTCACAAGAAAGCGAGTTGAAGAAAGGAGCTCAGAGCCACTGCCATTCACAAATCTGCAGAGTTATAAATGACAGCTATCGTCCAAAAATATCTGAAGTAAGGCTGCGAAGAGGACTTGAAAGCGGGGCAGAATTCCAGGAATACGATTTCAGGAGGTAAACGGGAAGTCCTTTGAAAGCATATTAAAGAGGCAGAACCTCGACAATGATGCCCTTGGTCTAAAGGGCATATCCGGTTTTTCCAGGGCCCTCATTAAAGAGGGTAGGAGGCTCCCAGCATGCTTCAGTGGCCAACAGAGGGCCCACCTCGCCAAGGCGACATGAGCCAACCAGGCAGGAATGACCTCACATCAGAGGGCCCACCTCACAGAAGGTTAAAGTACCCAGCCAGGATCAGACTCTCACCAGAGTGCCCACATCAGCTAGGGGCTGGGAACCAGGCAGGAGTGTCTTCACACCCATGGGGCCACATCATCGAAAGTTGAGGTACCCAACACATGTTGTCTCAAACCAGAGGACCCACATCACCATGGATCTCGGATTGAGTCAGGCAGGAGTAGCCTCACAACACAGGGCCAATAGAATAAAAAAGCTGAGGAATCCTGCAGTGGGAACCTCCCAGCAGGTGGCCCAGAGCACCGAGTCTATGCGATCCAGGCCACAGTGAACTCACAGCAGAGGGCCCACATCATGAAACTGTGAGCAACCCAGCCATTGTGACCTCAGAGGAGAAGGCCCACATTCCCATGGGGTTGGGAACATGGCACGAGTGTCCTCACACCACTTAGCATGTATCAGAAAATGTGGGTACCCAGCAGTTAGGGCCTGACGCCAGAGGGCCCTCATCACGGAGGGGAGGAGGCTCCCAGCAGGCTCCAACTGACACAAGAGGGCCGACGTTGCCAAGGCGGGGTGTGCCAGCCAGGCAGGAGTGACCTCACAGCAGAGGGCCCACCTCACAGAAGGGTGAGGAACCCAGCCAGGATCACACTCTCATCAGAGGACCCACATCACCAAGGGGATAGGAACCAGGCAGGAGTGTCCTCACACCAGTGGGGCCACATAATTGAAAGATGAGGGACCCAGCACACGTAGACTCAAACCAGAGCACACACTTCACCATGGGGCCTGGAGTGAAGCAGGCAGGAGGAGTCTCAAAACAGAGGGCCCATAGAAGAAAAAAGGTGAGGAATCCCGCAGTTGGAACCTCCCTGCAGTCGGCCAGCAGCAGCGAGGCTATGGGATCCAGGCCGGAGTGAACTCACACCAGAGGGCCCTCATCATGAAACTGAGCAACCCAATGTTGGGACCTCAGAGCAGAAGGCCAACATTCCCATGGGGTTGGGAACCTGGCAGGAGTGAACTCGCACCACAGGGTGCACATCAGAAAATTTTGGGAGCTCAGGAGTTAGGGCCTGACGCCAGCGGTCCCTCATTACCGAGGGGAGGAGACCCTCAGCAGGCACCAACTCCCAACTGAGGGCCCATGTATCCAAGGTGACGTGTGCCAGTCAGGCAGGAGTGACCTCACAGCAGAGGGCCTACCTCACAGAAGAGTGAGGAACCCAGCCAGCATAAGACTCTCACCAGAGAACCCACATCACCAAGGGGATCGGAAAAAGGCAGGAGTGTCCTCACACCAGTGGGGCCACATTATACAAAGGTGAGGAACCCAGCACATGTGGCCTAAACCAGAGGACCCACATTTCCAAGGGGCTCCGAGTGAGGCAGGCAGGAGTAGCCTAACAACACAGGGCCCACAGAATAAAAAATGTGAGGAATCCAGCAGTTTGAACCTCCCAGCAGGTGGCCCAGATCATGGAGTCTATGGGACCCAGGCCACAGTGAACTCACAGCAGAGGGCCCACATCATGAAACTGTGAGCAACCCAGCCGGTGGGACCTCAAAGCAGAAGGCCCACATCCCCATGGGGATGGGAACCTCACAGGAGTGTCCTCGCACAACTTAGAACATATCAGAAAATGGGGGAACCCAGCAGTTAGGGCCTGACGCCAGAGGGCCCTCATCACCGAGGAGAGGAGGCTACCAGCAGGCTCCAAATGCCACCAGAGGGCCGACGTCACCAAGGCAATGGGAGCAAGCCAGGCAGGAGTTACCTCACAGCAGAGGGCTCACCTCACAGGAGTGTGAGGAACCCAACCAGGATCAGACTCTAACCAGAGGGCCCACATCACCAAGGGGATGGAAACCAAGCAGGAGTGCCCTCACACCAGTGGGGCCACATCAGCAAAAGGTGAGGAACACAGCACATGTGGCCTCAAACAAGGGGACACACATCACGAAAGGGCTGGGAGTGAGGCATGCAGGAGGAGACTCAAAACAGAGGGCCCATGGAATAAAAAAGATGAGGAACCCCGCAGTTGGAAGCTCCAAGCAGGTGGCCCAGAGCACCGAGGCTATGGGATCCATGCCGGAGTGAACTCACAGTAGACGGCCCACATTCTGACACTGTGAGCAACCCAGCCGTTGGGACCTCACAGCAGAAAGCCCACATCCCCATGGGGATGGGACCCTGGCAGGAGTGTACTCGCATGACAGGCCGCACATCAGAAAATTTTGGGAGCCCATGAGCTAGGGCCTGACGCCAGTGGGTCCTCATTACCGAGGGGAGGAGACTCCCAGCAGGCACCAACTCCCAAGTGAGGGCGCACATCGCCAAGGTGACGTGTGCCAGCCAGGCAGGAGTGACCTCACAGCAGAGGGCCCACCTCCCAGAAGTGTGAGGAATCCAGCCAGGATCAGACTCTCACCAGAGGGCCCCCATCACCAAGTGGATGGGAACCAGGCAGGAGTGTCCTCACACCAGTGGGGCCACATCAATAAAAGTGAGGAAACTGGCACAGGTGGCCTCAAACCAGAAGACCTACATCACAAATGGGCTGGGAGTGAGTCAGGAAGGAGGAGCGTGAAAACACAGGACCCAAAGAATAAAAAAGGTAAGGAATCCAGCAGTAGGAACCTCCCAGCAGGCGGCTCAGAGCACAGAGTCTATGGGATCTAGGCCTGAGTGAACTAACACCAGAGAGCCAACATCATGAAACGGTGAACAACACAGGTGTTGGGACCTTAGAGCAGAAGGCCCACATGCCCATGGGAATGGGAACCTGGCAGGAGTGCCCTCGCACCACTTAGCACGTATCAGAAAATGTGGGAACCCAGCAGTTAGGGCCTGATGCCAGAGGGCCTCATCACCGAGGGGAGGAGGCTCCCAGCAGGCTCCAACTGCCACCAGAGGGCCGACGTCGCCAAGGTGGGGTGTGCCAGCCAGGCAAGAATGACCTCAGAGAAGAGGGCCCACCTCACAGAAGTGTGAGGTACCCAACCAGGATCAGACTCTCGCCGGAGGGACCACATCACCAAGGGGATGGGAAGCAGGCAGGAGTGTCCTCACACCAGTGGGGCCACATCATCAAAAGATGAGGAACCCATCACATGTGGCCTCAAACCAGAGGACACACATCACCAAGGGGCTGGGAGTGAGGCAGGTGTCTGGAGGGGCACATTTAACTCTAATTTCCCACCAGGAAGAGGAATTAACCAAAGGCTCAGAGTGCCGTGCCACACCCTGATTACGGCCTGAAGCAAACCTGTGGTTTTGTGGCCAGCTTTCAAGGAAGCGAGTTAAGAAAGGAAATCACGGGCGCTGTAATTCACAAACCCACAGAGTTATAAATGACAGCTATTGGCAAAAATATATTGAAGTAAGTCTGCAAAGAGGACTTGAAAACGAGGCAGAATTGCAGGAATCATATATCAGGAGGTAGATTGGAATTGCGTTTAAAGCATGTGAAAAGCGGCAGATCTTTGACAGTGATGCACTTGGACAAAAAGTGCGTATACATTTTTTCCTGAATATATTCAGAAAAAACGCATATGCACTTTTTGGCCAACCAAGCACTCCAGCAATGGAAATCCACACTACATTGAAGTCTCATTTCCCATTCGTCAAAAGGGCCATCTGAAAAAAGTGTAAAAACCAGAAACACAGGACAGGCCATGGAGAACAGGGAGCCTTGTTATGCTGATGGGCGGGATGTAAATTGCCAACAGCCACTCTGGAGAACTGTATGGTGTTTCCTGAAACACGTAGGAAACAAAGCAACACAGCCTATGGCACTTCCACTTATGGTCCTATAGCTGAGGGAAATTAAAATCAGAAACACACAGCCACCCCAAAGTTTGGGACGGCTCTGTTTACAAGAACCTCGTCTACGGTACAAGTTAATTATCCGAGAAAGCAAAAAATGGATAAAGAAATTGTGGTACGCACGTACAATGGAATATCACTCAGCAATGAAATCTACGTCATCAGGCCCGTAGCGGCATAATGAGTGTATTCAGGTATGATGATTCTACGAGAAATAAGTCACACAGAAAAAGAAACATCATAAGATATCACTAATAGACGGAATGTAAACTTGGCTACACATGAACTGAATTACAAAACAAAACAAGGTCTCAAATTTAGAAACCCAACTTATGCTTGCTTATGGGGAAACATGAGCTGGGGTGCTGCATAAAACCAGAGATTGAAATTAGCACAGATACCGTTCCATAAGCCAAATATATAAAAGACCAAACCTACTCCTTGCTCAACGAAATGGACTCAACACCCCATATTCAACGCCTGGGAATATACCTGTCAAGCAAGAATCTTAAAACCCATGGATTTATATGTCTCCATAAGGAAATCAAGCATGTGTACAGCGGCCTAAACGCAGCAGTGAAAATCCGATAAATCCCATTACCAAAATAAATTTCAAAAACAAAACACAATGACAGTGAAATAGAGAGCAATTCTTAGAGAGCAATTCTCAAATAATTCATTCAGGGCTTGTGATGCAACCTGGATTTACCACATCTACACCCAGAGCTGGGTGAGACATAAGGCTGGACACTTCGGGCTGATAGCATTGGTGAGGTTCGGTGACCAAACCAGACCCTTTGAAGTCATACTGCATGGTACCCATTCCATAGGTCCCAACTCTCCAGGTTTAAGAGATTCTTCCTTCAGCTAAAACATGCATGGGAAACCCAGAGTATGGTCCACCGTGTGATTGGGAAACGTTTTCAAATGCATCTCAGTTTTCGTCCCCTGGTACTCGGGTTCACCATTCCAGACGCTTTACTAACACTCTCCCCACTTGGAGAGTCAGTGCCTTTAACCTCCTGTTTGGCACAGTTTGCAATTTCTGCGCAAGATGAACAGGAATAGGGAGAATCAGTGAGAGACTAGCTGTAGGTGTCTGCATGGGCAAATGGAATGCTCATTTCCCACCAGGAAGACGAATTAACCAAAGGCTCAGCGTGCCCTGCCGGAATCAGATTAGGGCCTGAAGCAATCCTGCAGTTTTGTGGCCAGGTCACAAGAAAGGAAGTTGAAGAAAGGAGCTCAGGGGCACTGTAATTCACAAACCTGCAGAGTTATGAATGACAGCTACCGTCCAAAAATGTATTGAAGTAAGTCTTCGAACAGGACTTGAAAGCGGGGCAGAATTTCAGTAAAACGATTTCAGGGGGCAGACTGGAATTGCACTTAAAGCATAGGAAAAGAGGCAGAATGTCGACAATGATGCACTTGGCAAAAAGGCCTATGCATTTTTTCGTGAATATATTCACGAAAAAATGCATACGTGCTTTTTGGCCAACCAAGCAAGCGTGTAAAGGAAATCTGCACTACAATTAAGTCTCACTGCCCCCCGGTCAAAAGGGCCATGTGGAAAAAGTGTAAAATCCAGAAAGGCAGGACAGGTCTTGGAGAACAGGGAGCCTTGTTATGCTGATGGGCGTGATGTAAATTGCCAACAGGCACTCTGGAGAAGTGTATGGTGTTTCCTGAAACACGTAGGAAACAAAGCAACACAGCCTATGGCACTTCCACTTATGGTCCTATAGCTTAGGGAAATTAAAATCAAAAACACACAGCCACCCCAAAGTTTGGGACGGCTCTGTTTACAAGAACCTCGTCTACGGTACAAGTTAAATATCCGAGAAAGCAAAAAATGGATAAAGAAGTTGTGGTACGCACGTACAATGGAATATCACTCAGCAATGAAATCTACGGCATCGGGCCTGTAGCAGCATAATGAGTGGATTCAGGTACGATGATTCTACGAGAAATAAGTCACACAGAAAAAGAAACATCATAAGATATCACTAATACACGGAATGTAAACTTGTCTACACATGAACTGAATTACAAAACAGAACAGGGTCTCAAATTTAGAAAACCAACTTATGCTTGCCTATGGGGAAAGGTGAGTTGGGGTGCTGCATAAAACCAGAGATTGAAATTAGCACAGATACCATTCCATAAGTCAAATATATAATAGACAAGACCGACACCTTGCTCAACGAAATGGACTCAACACCCCATATTCAACGCCTGGGAATATACCTGACAAGTAAGAATCTTAAAACACATGGATTTATATGTCTCCATAAGGAAAGCAAGCGTGTGTACAGCGACCTAAACGCAGCAGTGAAAAACCGATAAATCCCATTATCAAAATAAATTTCAGAAACAAAACAAAATGCCAGTGAAATAGAGAGCAATTCTTAAATAATTCATTCAGGGCTTGTGATGCAACCTGGATTTACCATATCTACACCCAGAGCTGGGTGAGATATAAGGCCGGACACTTCGGGCTCATAGCATTGGTGAGGTTCGGTGAGCAAACACAGACCCTTTGAAGTCATACTGCATGGTACCCATTCCATAGGTCCCAACTCTCCAGGTTTAAGGGATTCTTCCTTCAGCTAAAACATGCATGGGAAACCCAGAGTATGGTCCACCGTGTGATTGGTAAACGTTTTCAAATGCATCTCAGTTTTCGTCCCCTGGTACTCGGGTTCACCATTCCAGACGCTTTACTAACACTCTCCCCACTTGGAGAGTCAGTGCCTTTAACCTCCTATTTGGCACAGTTTGCAAATTCTGCGCAAGATGAACAGGAATTGGGAGAACCAATGAGAGACTAGCTGTAGGTGTCGGCACGGGCAAATGTAACGCTCATTTCCCACCAGGAAGAGGAATTAACCAAAGCCTCCGCATGCTGTTCCGGAAGCAGACTGGGGTCTGAAGCAATCCTGCGGGTTTGCGGCCAGCTCACAAGGAAGCGAGTTGAAGAAAGGAGCTCAGGGTCACTGTAATTCACAAATCTGCAGAGTTATAAATGACAGCTATCGTCCAAAAATATATTGAAGGAAGGCTCCGAAGAGGACTTGTAAGTGGGGCAGAATTGCAGGAAAACCATTTCAGGGGTTTGACTGCAATTGCCTTTAAAGCATAGGAAAAGAGGCAGAATGTCGACAATGATGCACTTGGCCAAAAAGGGCATATGCGTTTTTTCCTGAATATATTCAGGAAAAAACGCATATGCCCTTTTTGGCCAACCAAGCAAGCATGTTAAAGAAATCTGCACTACAATGAAGTCTCACTGACCCCGGATCAAAAGGGCCATTTGAAAAATGTGTAAAATCCAGAAAAGCAGCACAGGCCCTGGAGAACAGGGAGCCTTGTTATGCTGATGGGCGGGATGTAAATTGCCAACAGCCACTCTGGAGAAGTGTATGGTGTTTTCTGAAAAACGTAGAAAACAAAGCAACACAGCCTATGGCACTTCCACTTATGGTCCTATAGCTTAGGGAAATTAAAATCAAAAACACACAGCCACTCCAAATTTCGGACAGCTCTGTTTACAAGAACCTCGTCTATGGTACAAGCTAAATATCTCAGAAAGCGAAAAATGGATAAAAAAGTTGTGGTACGTACGTACAATGGTATATCATTCAGCAATGAAATCTATGTCATCAGGCCCGTAGCGGCATAATGAGTGGATTCAGGTACGATGATTCTACGTGAAATAAGTCACACAGAAAAAGAAACATCATAAGATATCACTAATACACGGAATGTAAACTTGGCTACACATGAAGTGAATTACAAAACACAACAGGGTCTCACATTTAGAAAACCAAATTACGTTTGCTTATGGGGAAAGGTGAGTTGAGGTGCCGCATAAAACCAGAGAATGAAATTAGCACAGATACCCTTCCATAAGCCATATATGTAATATACATGATCTACTCCTTGCTCAACGAAATGGACTCAACATCACATATTCAACCCCAAGAATATACGTGACTAGAACGAGTCTTAAAACCTATGTATTTATATGTCTCCATAAGGGAATCCAGTGTGTGTACATCGGCATAAACGCAGCATTGAACATCAGCTAAATCCCATTGTAAAAATAAATTTTAAAAACTATCACAAAGACTGTGAAATAGAGAGCAATTCTTAAATAATTCATTCATGGCTTGTGATGAGACCTGGGTTTACCACATCCACACCCACAGCTGGGTTAGACATAAGGCTGGACACTTGGGGCTGATAGGATTGGTGAGGTTCGGTCAGCAAATGCAGACCATTAGAAGTAATACTGCATTGTACCTATTCCAAGGTTCCCAGCTTTCCCGGTTTAAGGGATTCGTCCTTCAGCTCAAACATGCATGGGGAATGCCGAGTATGGTCCACCGTGTGATCAGAAAACGTTTTTAAATGCATCTCTGTTTTCGTCCCCTGGTCCTCGGGTTCACCATTCAAGACACTTTACTAACACTCTCCCCACTTGGAGAGTCAGTGCCTTTAACCTCCTGTTTGGTACAGTTTGCAATTTCTGCGAAAGATGAACAGGAATAGGGAGAACCAATGAGAGACTAGCTGTGGGTTTGTGGACAGGCACATTTAACTCTCATTTCCCTCCAGGAAGAGGAACTAACCACAGGCTCAGCGTTCCATGCCGGAACCAGATTAAGGCCTGAAGCAATCCTGCGGTTTTGCGGGCAATTCACAAGAAAGCGAGTTGAAGTAAGAGGCTCAGGGGCACTGTAATTCACAAACCTGCAGAGTTATAAATGACAGCTATCGTCCAAAAATATATTCAAGTAAGGCTGCAAAGAGGACTTGAAAACGGGGCAGAATTGCCGGAATGCGATTTCAGGAGGTAGACGGGAATTGCTCTGAAAGCATAGGAAAAGAGGCAAAACCTCGACAATGATGCACTTGACCAAAAAGTGCATATGCGTTTTTTTCCAGGGCCCTCATTTACGAGGGTAGGAGGCTCTCAGCATGCTCCAGGGGCCAACAGAGGCCCCACGTTGCCAAGGTGACGTGACTCAGCCAGCCACGTGTGACCTCACATCAGAGGGCCCACCTCACAGAAGGGTAAGGAACCCAGCCAGGATCAGACTCTCACCAGAGGGCCCACATCACCAAGGGGATGGGAACCAGGCAGGAGTGTCCTCACACCCGTGGGGCCACATCATCGAAAGTTGAGGTACCCAGCACATGTAGCCTCAAACCAGAGGACCCACATCACCATGGGTCTCGGAGTGAGGCAGGCAGGATTAACCTCACAACACATGGCCCACTGTATAAAAAAGGTGAGGAATCCAGCAGTTGGAACTTCCCAGCAGGCGGCCCAGAGCACCGAGGGTATGAGATCCAGGCCACAGTGAACTCACAGCAGAGGGCCCTCATCGTGATACTGTAAGCAACCCAGCCGTTGTGACCTCAGAGCACAAGGCCCACATCCCCATGGGGAAGCGAACCAAGCAGGAGTGTCATCGCACCAGTGGGCACACATCAGAAAAGGTGGGGAGCACAGCAGTTAGGGCCTGATGCCAGAGAGCCCTCATCACTGAGGGGACGTAGCTCCCAGAATGCTCCAACTGCTAACAGAGGCCCGATGTCACCAATGCGGGGTGTGCCAGCCAGGCAGGAGTGACCTCAGAGCAGAGGGCCAACTTCACAGAAGTGTGAGGAAACCAAAGATGATCAGACTCTCACCAGAGGGCCCACATCACCAAGGGAATGGGAACAGGGCAGGAGTGTCCTCACACCAGTGGGGCCACATCACCGAAATGTGAGGGACCCAGCACACGTGGCCTCAAACCAGAGGACACACATCAAAAAGGAGCTGGGAGTGAGGCAGGCAGGAGGAGCCTCAAAACAGCGGGACCATAGAATAAAAAAGGTGAGGAATCCCACAGTTGGAACCTCCCATCAGGCAGCCAGCAGCAGCGAGGCTATGGGATCCAGTCCTGACTGAACTCACAACAGAGGGCCCTCATCATGAAACTGTGAGCAACCCAGCCGTTAGGACCTCAGAGCAGAAGGCCCACATTTCCATGGGGTTGGGAACCTGTCAGAAGTGTACTCACACCACAGGGCACACATCAGAGAATTTTGGGAGCCCAGAAGTTAGGGCCTGATGCCAGAGGGCCCTCATTACCGAGGGGAGGAGACTCCAAGAAGGCACCAACTCCCAATTGAGGGCCCAGGTCACCAAGGTAACGTGTGACAGCCAGGCAGGAGTGAGCTCACAGCACAGGGCCTACCTCACAGAAGGGTGAGGAACAAAGCCAGGATAAGACTCTCACCAGAGGGCCCACATTACCAAGGGAATCAGAACCAGGCAGGAGTGTCCTCACGCCAGTGTGGCAATATCATAGAAAGGTGAGGAACCCAGCAAATGTGGCCTAAACCAGAGAACCCACATCTCCAAGGGGCTCGGAGTGAGGCAGGCAGGAGTAGCCTCACAACACAGGGCCCATAGAATAAAAAAGCTGAGGAATCCAGCAGTGGGAACCTCCCAACAGATGGCCCAGAGCACCCAGTCTATGCAATCCAGGCCTCAGTGAACTCACAGCAGAGGACCCATATCATGAAACTGTGAGCAACCCAGACGTTGGGACCTCAGAGCAGAAGGCCCACATCCTCATGGGGTTGGGAACATGGTAAGAGTGTCCTCGCACCACTTAGAACGTATCAGAAAATGTGGGTACCCAGCAGTTAGGGCCTGACACCAGAGGGCCCTCATCACCAAGGGGAGGAGGCTCACAGCAGGCTCCAACTGCCACAAAAGGGCCGACGTCGCCAAGGCGGGGTGTGCCAGCTGGGCAGGAGTGACCTCAGAGCAGAGGGCCCACCTCAAAGAAGTGTGAGGAACCCAACCAGGATCAGACTCTCACCAGAGGGCCCACATCCCCAAGGGGATGGGAACCAGGCAGGAGTGTCCTCACACCAGTGGGGCCACATCAGCGAAAGGTGAGGAACCCAGAACACGTGGCCTCAAAGCAGAGGACCCACATCACCAAGAGGCTCAGAGTGAGGCAGGCAGGAGTTGCCTCACAACACAGGGCCCATAGAATAAAAAAGGTGAGGAATCCAGCAGTTGGAAGCTCCAAGCAGGTGGCCCAGAGCACCGAGGCTATGGGATCAATGCCGGAGTGAACTCACAGCAGAGGGCCCACATCCTGAAACTGTGAGCAACCCAGGCGTTGGGACTTCAGAGTAGAAGGCCCAAATCCCCATGGGGATGGGAACCTGGCAGGAGTGTCTTCGCACCAGTGGGCACACATCAGAAAATGTGGGGATACCAGCAGTTAGGGCCTAACGCCAGACGGCCCTCATCACAGAGAGGAGGAGGCTCCCAGCATGCTCCAACTGCAACCAGAGGCCCCATGTGGCCAAGGCCATGTGTGCCAGCCAGGCAGGAGTGACCTCACAGCAGAGGGCCTTCCTCCCAGAAGTGTGAGGAATCCAGCCAGGATCAGACTCTCAGCAGAGGGCCCACATCACCAAGGGGATGGGAACCAGGCAGGAGTGTCCTCACACCAGTGGGGCCACATCAATAAAATGTGAGGAAACCGGCACATGTGGCCTCAAACCAGAGGACCTACATCACAAAGGGGCTGGGAGTGAGGCAGGCAGGATGAGCCTCACAACACAGAGTCCAAAGAATAAAAAAGGTGAGGAATCCAGCAGTTGGAACCTCCCAGCAGGCAGTCCACAGCACAGAGGCTATGGGATCTAGGCCTGAGTTAACTAACACCAGAGAGCCAACATGAGGAAACTGTGAGTAACCCAGGCGTTGGGACCTCAGACCAGAAGACCCACATTCGCATGGGGATGGGAACCTTACAGGAGTGTCCTGGCATCACTGGACTCACATCAGAAAACGTGGGGAGCCCAGCAGTTAGAGCCTGACGCCAGAGGGCCCTCATCACCGAGGAGAGGAGGCTCCAGGCAGGCTCCAACTGCCACCAGAGGGCCAAAGTCACCAGGCAATGGGAGAAAGCCAGGCAGGAGTTACCTCACAGCAGAGGGCCTACCTCAAAGAAGGGTGAGGAACCCAGCCAGGATAAGACTCTCACCAGAGAGCCCACATCACCAAGGGGATCGGAAGAAGGCAGGAGTGTCCTCACACCAGTGTGGCCACATTATAGAAAGGTGAGGAACCCAGCACATGTGGCCTAAACCAGAGGACCCACATCTCCAAGGTGCTTAGAGTGAGGCAGGCAGAAGTAGCCTCACAACACAGGGCCCATAGAATAAAAAATGTGAGGAATCCCGCAGTTGGAACCTCCCAGCAGGCGGCCAGAAGCAGTGAGGCTATGGGATCTAGGCCTGACTGAACTCACAACAGAGGACCCTCATCATGAAACTGTGAGCAACCCAGACGATGGGACCTCAGAGCAGAAGGCCCACATTCCCATGGGGTTGGGAACCTGGCAGGAGTGTACTCGCACCACAGGGCGCACATCAGAAAATTTTGGG
This sequence comes from Delphinapterus leucas, assembly GCF_059928025.1. Taxonomy (NCBI): domain Eukaryota; kingdom Metazoa; phylum Chordata; class Mammalia; order Artiodactyla; family Monodontidae; genus Delphinapterus; species Delphinapterus leucas. The sequence continues at coordinate 116,171,780 of NC_143135.1, read as the reverse complement.
AGCCCAGGAGTTAGGGCCTGACGCCAGAGGGCCCTCATTACCCAGGGGCGGAGACTCCCAGCAGGCACCAACTCCCAACTGAGGGCGCACGTCGCCAAGGTAACGTGTGCCAACCAGGCAGGAGTGACCTCACCGCAGAGGGCCTACCTCACAGAAGGGTGAGGAAACCAGCCAGGATAAGACTCTCACCAGTTTGTCCACCTCACCAAGGGGATCAGAACCAGGCAGAAGGGTCCTCACGCCAGGGTGGCCACATCATAGAAAGGTGAGGAACCCAGAACGTGTGGCCTAAATCAGAGGACCCACATCTCCAAGGGGCTAGGAGTGAGGCAGGCAGGAGTAGCCTCACAACACAGAGCCCATAGAATAAAAAATGTGAGGAATCCAGCAGTTGGAACCTGCCAGCAGGCGGCCCACAGCATGGAGTCTATGGGATCCAGGTCACAGAGAACTCACAACAGAGGGCCCACATCATGAAACTGTGAGCAACTGAGCCGTTGGGACTTCAGAACAGAAGGCCCACATCCCCATAGGGATGGGAACCTGGCAGGAGTGTACTCGCATCACTTAGCACGAATCAGAAAATGTGGGAACCCAGCAGTTAAGGCCTGAGGGCAGAGGGCCCTCATCACTGAGGGGAGGAGGCTCCCAGCAGGCTCCAATTGCCACCATAGGGCCGACGTCGCCAAGGAGGGGTGTGCCAGCCAGACAGGAATGACCTCAGAGCAGAGGGCCCACCTCAAAGAAGTGTGAAGAAACTCAACAAGGATCAGACTCTCACCAGAGGGCCAACATCACCAAGGGGATGGGAACCAGGCAGGAGTGTCCTCACACCAGTGGGGCCACATCAGCAACAGGTGAGGAGCCCAGCACATGTGACCTAAAAACAGAGGAACCACATCACCAAGGGGCTCAGAGTGAGGCAGGCAGGAGTTGTCTAACAACACAGGGCCCATAGAATAAAAAAGGTGAGGAATCCAGCAGTTTGAACCTCCCAGCAGGTGGCCCAGAGCACCCAGTCTATGGGATCCAGGCCACAGTGAACTCACAGCAGAGGGCCCACATCATGAAACTGTGAGCAACCCAGCCGGTGGGACCTCAGAGCAGAAGGCCCACATCACCATGGTGATGGGAACCTCGCAGGAGTGTCCTCGCACCACTTAGCATGTATCAGAAAATGTGGGAACCCAGCAGTTAGGGCCTGACGCCAGAGGGCCCTCATCACCAAGGGGAGGAGGCTCCCAGCAGGCTCCAACTGCCACCAGCCGGCCGACGTTGCCAAGGCAGTGTGTGCAAGCCAGGCAGGAGTGACCACAGAGCAGAGGGCCCACCTCACAGAAGTGTGAGGATCCCAACCAGGATCAGACTCTCACCAGAAGGTCCACATCACCAAGGGGATGGAAACCAGGCAGGAGTGCCCTCACACCAGTGGGGCCACATCAGCGAAAGATGAGGAACACAGCACATGTGGCCTCAAACAAGGGGACACACATCACGAAGGGGCTGGGACTGAGGCATGCAGGAGGAGACTCACAACAGAGGGCACATAGAATAAAAAAGGTGAGGAATCCAGGAGTTGGAAACTCCAGGCAGGCGGCCCAGAGCACCGACGCTATGGGATACAGGCCAGAGTGAACTCACAGCAAAGGGCCCACATCATGAAACTGTGAGCAACCCAGCCGTTGGGACCACAGAACAGAAGTCCCACATGCCCATGGGGATGGGAACCTGGCAGGAGTGTCCTCGCACCACTGGGCACACATCAGAAAATGTGTGGAGCCTAGCACTTAGGGCCTGACACCAGAGGGCCCTCATCACTGAGGGGAGGAGGCCCCAGCACGCTCCAACTGCCACCAGAGTGCCCACGTCACCAAGGCGATGTGTGCCAGCCAGGCACGATTGACCTCACAGCAGAGGGCCCACATCATGAAAGTGTGAGCAACCCAGCCGTTGGGACCTCAGAATAGAAGGCCCACAGCCCCATGTGGATGGGAACCTGGCAGGAGTGTCATCGCACCACTGGGCACACATCAGAAAATGTGGGGAGCCCAGCAGTTAGGCCCTGACGTCACTGGGCCCTCATCACCGAGGGGAGGAGGCTCCCAGCACGCTCCATCTGCAACCAGTGGGCCCATGTGGCCAAGGCGGGTTGTGCCAGTCAGGCAGGAGTGACCTCAGAGAAGAGGGCCCACCTCAAAGAAGTGTGAGGAACCCAGCCATGATCAGACTCTCACCAGAGGGCCCACATCACCAAGGGGATGGGAACCAGGCAGGAGTGTCCTCACACCAGTGGGGTCACATCATCAAAAGATGAGGAACCCAGCACATGTGGCCTCAAACCAGAGGACACACATCACCAAGGGGTTGGGAGTGAGGCAGGTGTCTGGACGGGCACATTTAACTATAATTTCCCACCAGGAAGAGGAATTAACCAAAGGGTCAGAGTGCCGTGCCGGACCCTGATTACGGCCTGAAGCAAACCTGTGGTTTTGTGGCCAGCTTACAAGGAAGCGAGTTAAGAAAGGAACTCAGGGGCACTGTCATTCACAAACCTGCAGTTATAAATGACAGCTATCGTCCAAAAATATATTGAAGTAAGGCAGCGAAGAAGACCTGAAAGTGGGGCAGAATTGCAGGAAACCGATTTCATGATGTAGACAGTAATTGCTTTTAAAGCATAGGAAAAGAGGCAGAACGTCTACAGTGATGCACTTGGCCAAGAAGGGCATATGCGTTTTATAGAGGGCCCTCATTAATGAGGGGAGGAGGCTCCCAGCACACACCAAAGGCCAACAGACGGCCCATGTCATCAAGGCGACGTGTGCCAGCCAGGCAGGAGAGACCTCATATCACAGGGTCTGCCTCACAGAAGGGTGAGGTACCCAGCGAGGATCAGACTCTCACCAGAGGGCCCACATCACCAAGGGGATGGGAACCAGTCAGGAGTGTCCTCACACCAGTGGGGCCACATCATCCAAAGTTGAGGAACACAGCACATGTGACCTCAAACCAGAGGACACACATCACCAAGGGACTGGGAGTGAGGCAGGCAGGAGGAGCCTCAAAACAGAGGGCCCATAGAATAAAAAAGGTGAGGAATCGCGCAGTTGGATCCTCCCAGCAGGCGGCCAGGAGCAGCGAGGCTATGGGATCCAGGCCGGAATGAGCTCACACCAGAGGGCCCTCATCATTATACTGTGAGCAACCCAGCCGTTGGGACCTCAGAGCAGAAGGCCCACATCCACATGGGTATGGGAAACTGGCAGGAGTGCCATCACACCAGTGGGCACACATCAGAAAATATGGGTACCCAGCAGTTAGTGACTGACGCCACAGGGCCCTCATCACCGAGGGGAGGAGGCTCCCAGCAAGCTCCAACTGCCACCAGAGGGCCGACGTCACCAAGGCAACGGGAGCAAGCCAGGCAGGAGTGACCTCACAGCAGAGGGCCCACCTCCCAGAAGTGTGACGAAACCAGTCAGGATCAGACTCTCACCAGACGGCCCACATCACCAAGGGGATGGGAACCAGGCAGGAGTGTCCTCACACCAGTGGGTCCACATCACTAAAAGGTGAGTAAACCAGCACATGTGGCCTGAAACCACAGGACCCACATCACCAAAGGGCTGGGAGTAAGGCAGGCAGGAGGAGCCTCACAACACAGGGCCCAAAGAATAAAAAAGGTGAGGTATCCAGCAGTTGGAACCTCGCAGCAGGCAGCCCAGAGCACAGAGACTATGGGATCCTGGCCTGAGTGAACTAACACCAGAGAGCCTATAACATGGAACTGTGAGCAACCCAGACGTTGGAACCACAGAGCAGAAGGCCCACATCCCCATGGGGATGGGAAACTTACAGGAGTGTCCTGTTATCACTGGGCTCACATCAGATAACATGGGGAGCCCAGCAGTGATGGCCTCACGCCAGAGGGCCCTCATCACCGAGGGGAGGAGGCTCCCAGTAGGTTCCAACTGCCACCAGAGGGCCGATGTCACCAAGGCAATGGGAAGCCAGGCAGGAGTTACCTCACAGCAGAGGGCCCACCTCACAGAAGGGTGAGGAACCCAGCCAGGATCAGACTCTCACCAGAGGGCTCATATCACCAAGGGGATGGGAACCAGGCACAAGTATCCTCACACCAGTGGGGCCACATCATCGAAAGGTGAGGGACCCAGCACACGTGGCCTCTAATCAGAGGACACACATAAACAAGGGGCTGGGAATGAGGCAGGCAGGAGGAGCCTCAAAAGAGAGGGCCCATAGAATAAAAAAGGTGAGGAATCCCGCAGTTGGAACCTCCCAGCAGGCGGCCTGGAGTAGCGAGGCTATGGGATCCAGGGTGAGTGAACTCACACCAGAGGGCCCTCATCATGAAACTGTGAGAAATCCAGACGTTGGGACCTCACAGCAGAAGGCCCACATTCCCATGGGCTTGGGAACCTGACAGGAGTGTACTCGCACCACAGGGCGCACATCAGAAAATTTTGAGAGCCCAGGAGTTAGGGCCTGACGCCAGAGAGCCCTCATTACCGAGGGAAGGAGACTCCCAGCAGGCACCAACACACAATTGAGGGCCCACGTCGCCAAGATGACGTGTGCCAGTCAGGCAGGAGTGACCTCACAGCACAGGGCCTACCTAACAGAAGGGTGAGGAAACCAACCAGGATAAGACTCTCGCCAGAGGGCCCACATCACCAAGGGGATCGGAACCACGCAGGAGTGTCCTAACACCAATGTGGCCACATCATAGAAAGGTGAGGAACCCAACACATGTGGCCTCAAAGCAGAGGACCCACATCTCCAAGGGACTCGGAGTGAGGTAGGCAGGAGTAGCCTTACAACACAGGGCCCATAGAATAAAAAGGTGAGGAATCCAGTAATTGGAAGCTCCCAGCAGGCGGCCCAGGGCACCCAGTCTATGAGATCTAGGCCGCAGTGAACTCACAGCAGAGGGCCCACATCATGATACTGTGAGCAACCCAGCCATTGGGACCTCAGAGCAGAAGGCCCACATCCCCATGGGGATGGGAAACTGGCAGGAGTGTCATCGCACCAGTGGGCGCACATCAGAAAATGTGGGGAGCCCAGCAGTTAGGGCCTGATGCCAGAGGGCCCTCATCACCGAGGGGAGGAGGCTCCCATCCCGCTCCAACTGCAACCAGAGGGCCCACTTGGCCAAGGCGACGTGTGCCATCCAGGCACGAGTGACCTCACAGCAGAGAGCCCACCTCCCAGAAGTGTGAGGTATCCAGCCAGGATCAGACTCTCACCAGAGGGCCCACATCACCAAGGGGATGGGAACCAGGCAGGAGTGTCCTCACACCAGTGGGGCCACATCAATAAAAGGTGAGGAAACCGGCACATGTAGCCTCAAACCACAGGACCTACATCACCAATGGGGGGAGTGAGGAAGGCAGGAGGAGCCTCACAACACAGGGCACAAAGAATAAAAAAGGTGAGGAATCCAGCAGTTGGAACCTCGCAGCAGGCGGCCCAGAACACAGGGGCTATGGGATCTAGGCCTGAGTGAACGAACATCACAGAGCCAACACCATGAAACTGTAAGGAACCCAGGCGTTGGGACCTCAGAGCAGAAGGCCCACATCCCAATGGGGATGGGAACCTGGCAGGAGTGTCCTGGCATCACTGGGCTCACATCAGAAAACGTGGGGAGCACAGCAGTTAGAACCTGACGCCAGAGGGCACTCATCACTGAGGAGAGGAGGCTCCCAGCAGGCTCCAACTGCCACCAGAGGGCCTACGTCTCCAAGGCAATGGGAGCAAGCCAGGCAGGATTTACCTAAGAGCAGAGGGCCCACCACACAGAAGGGTGAGGAACGCAGCCAGTGTCAGACTCTCACCAGAGGGCCCACATCACCAAGGGGATGGGAACCAGGCAGGAGTTTCCTCACACCATTGGGGCCACATCATTGAAAGGTGAGGAACCCAGCACATGTGGTCTCGAACCAGAGGACACACATCACCAAGGGGCTGCGAATGAGGCAGGTGTCTGGACGGGCACATTTAACTCTCATTTCCCACCAGGAAGAGGAATTAACCAAACGCTGAGCATGCCGTGCCGGAACCAGATTACAGCCTGAAGCAAACCTGCGGTTTTGTGGCCAGCTCACAAGGAAGCGAGTTAAGAAAGGAAATCAGGGGCACTGTAATTCTCAAACCTGCAGAGTTATAAATGACAGCTATTGTCAAAAATATATTGAAGTAAGGCTGCAAAGAGGACTTGAAAACGAGGCAGAATTGCAGGAATCAGATTTCAGGAGGTAGATTTGAATTGCATTTAAAGCATATGAAAAGCAGCAGATCTTTGACAGTGATGCACTTGGACAAAAAGTGCATATACATTTTTTCCTGAATACATTCAGGAAAAAACGCATATGCTCTTTTTTGTCAACCAAGCACTCGAGCAATGGAAATCTGCACTACAATGAAGTCTCTTTTCCCATTCGTCAAAATGGCCATCTGAAAAAAGTGTAAAAACAAGAAACACAGGACAGGCCATGGAGAACAGGGAGCCTTGTTATGCTGATGGGTGGGATGTCAATTGCCAACAGACACTCTGGAGATGTTTATGATGTATCCTGAAACATCTAAAAAACAAAGCTACAGAGCCTAGGTCACTTCCACTTATGGCCCTATAGCTTAGGAATATTAAAATCAACAAGACACAGCCAACACAAAATTTAGGGCTGCTGTGTTTACAAGAACCTTGAGTCCTGTGCACATTAAATATCCCAGAAAGAAAAAAATGGATAAAGAAGTTGTGCGACTTATGTACAACGGAATATCACTCAGCAATGAGATCAATGTCATCAGGCCTGTAGCAGCAAATTGAGTGGATTTAAGCACGATGATTCTAAGAGAAATATGTCACACAGAGAAAGATAGTTATCATAAGATATCACTAATAGAGGGAGTGTAAACTTGGCTCCACATGAAATGGATTACAAAACCGAACAGAGTCTCACATTTAGATAAAAAACTTATGCTTGCTTAAGGGGAAAGTTGAGTTGGGGTGCTGTATAAAACCAGAGATTGAAATTAGCACAGATACCTTTCCATAAGCCAAAAATGTAATAGACAAGACCTACTCCTTGCTCAACGAAATAGACTCATCCATGGTGTTTCACCTCACACTGGTTAGAATGGGCATCATCAGAAAATCTACAAACAACAAATGCTGGAAAGGGTGTGGAGATATGGAACCCTCTTCCAGTATTGTTGGGAATGTAAATTGATACAGTCACTGTGGAGAACATTATGGAGTTTCTTATAAAACTAACAATAGAATTACCATATGATACAGCAATCCCACTACTGGTCATATACCCAGACAAAACCATAAATTAAAAAACAACATTCAGCGCAATGTTCATTGCATCACTATTTACAATATCCAGGTAATGGAAGCAACCTAAATGCCCACAGACAGACGAATGCATAAAGATGTGGTACATATATAAAATGGAATATTACTAAGCCATAAAAAGGAATGAAATTGGGTCACCTGTAGAGACGTTGATGAATCTAGAGACTGTCATACACAGTGAAGTAAGTCAGAAAGAGAAAAACAAAACAAATCTTGTATATTAATGCATATATGTGGAACCTAGAAAAATTGTACAGATGAACCGTTTTGCAAGGCAGAAATAGAGCAACAGATGTAGACAACGAACGTATGGACACCAAGGGGGGAAAGCTGTTGGGGGGATGGTGGTGGGAGGTGTTGAGAGATTGGGATTGGCATGTATACATTTATATGTATAAAAGAGATAACCAAAAAGAACCTGCTGTATAAAAAATAAAATAAAATTCAAAATTAAAAAAAATAAAATTAAAAAAAGTAAAACAGAAAAAATATTCTTCCCTTCACATACATGTATTTATATGAATAAATTATTTCCATGCATATATCTGTAAATACAGAGGAGAAGAATAAAATCTACCTTGAACCAAAAACGAAAAAAAGAAAAAGAAAAACAGAACCCACCAGGTACACAGAGGAAAACCCTATCAGGTCACTTGCTCCAGTTGTAAACAATTCTGAAGTTGGTCAGTGGTGGGGAATCATCTCCCATTCAGCCAGCAGGCCCCACGCAACAAGCGTCCTCATTGCAAAGCTGGGGGACCATGCCGAGGCATCTGTGAGTAAACGTGGGCCGAGCCCCAGGCCAGCTGCTGCTGAAATGTTCCCACCCTTCCCAGGTAAAACACCTGAATATGTACAAGGACTTGAAAGCCTAGAGGAAGGGCCATGGAGCCACACGAGCGACAGCATGCCGGCCGACTTGATGCCTGCAGGCCAGCCAGGATGGTCCTGGCCCTGGGTGCTCTTCTGGAAGCTTTCCATTTCCCTGCCTGAGATACCCCTCCTGTCCTGGCCCCCACTGCTTTCTTCCTTCCTCACCTCTCCCCAGGAAGAAATTCCAGCAGCAGGTATGGGTGACACATCCTCTTCCTTAGCAGGTGGCATCTTGGCAACTGCTGCAGAAAGTCCAGCAGAGCCCCACTCACACTGGACCACCCACAAAGCCGTGGCCTCTCACTCCCTCCCACCAGTCCAGCCCCGAGACTGTTGACAGGGCAGAGAAAATGGCGTCAGGCACAGCTGCAGGGGCTCTTGCTGCCTGGAGCGGTGTTTATATCGATCTCAACCCAGGCACACCTGGGGAGGTCTGGCCGGCACGGTCAGGCTGCCCAGGTCAGCCAATCATCACCCCTCAGGGTCTCACAGTTGCAGAAAATGGAACTTGCTGAATCGGCCAGGTCCAAGGAACAGGTGTGGGCTCTTGAGAGTCAGGATAGACAAGGGGCTGTAGTTCTGGCTTGTTTTCTAATCATTTTATCTGGCCCATGAGTGGGAGACAACTTCAAGAAAACCCTCTGCTAATGAGAGGAACCCAGGAGTCAGGGAGAGGAGGGGAGGGTGGTGGGTGGAGACAGAGGCCTGGTGCCCCGGGTGCAGTGGAAGTCTCTGGAAGACCAGGTGGAGGGAGGCCGCACAGAGTGATCCCCAAGATCACAGACCTTTTGGAGCTGCTGTTTGTTAGTACAAGTACTGCTCTGAGGTGCTCTGTGTCAGATCTGAGCGACAGGTGAGCTGGGAGTGCTTTGCAATGTGCGCTATGTGCACGGTTCCTGTTTGCACAGACTTGCCACGGAACATGCAAGGGTAGCTCTGTATCCTGGGAGGGACGTGACAACGAGAGCCCCATGGGCTGCAGGTGACCTGCCCAGGGAACACCATATCCTGGGAGGGGCCTGAACACGAGGGCCCTGTGGGCTGGGGTGGGGGTGGGGTACCTGCCTGGGTGAGCTCCATATCCTGGGATTGGCCTGACTTTGAGAGCCCCATGGGCTGCAGCAGTCAAGGTAACGGATGTCAGGAGAGTCAGTGAAGCCACCGAGGATATACCTCCAGTAGTTCCTAAATCCTATACCCTGCTGGTTATTCTACCAACGACCAGGACTTGGTATTCTGTATTAGTCTTCAATGATGCCTTCTTTTACACTTTTTTCACATGGCCGTTTTGACCGGGGGGCAGTGAGACTTCATTGTAGTGCAGATTTCCTTTAAACGCTTGCTTGGTTGGCCAAAAAGTGCGTATGCGTTTTTTCCTGAATATATTCAGGAAAAAACCAATATGCTCTTTTTGGCCAAGTGCATCATTGTCGACATTCTGCCTCTTTTCCTATGCTTTAAGTGCAATTCCAGTCTACCCCCTGAAATCGTTTTCCTGAAATTCTGCACCGCTTTAAAGCCCTCTTCACAGACTTACTTGAATATATTTTGGACGATAGCTATCATTCATAACTCTGCAGGTTTGTGGATTACAGTGCCCTTGAGCTCTTTTCTTCAACTCGCTTACTTGTGAGCTGACCGCAAAACCGCAGGATTGCTTCAGGCCCTAATCTGTTTCCAGCAGGGCACGCTGAGCCTTTGGTTAATTCCTCTTCCTGGTGGGAAATAAGCGTTCCATTTGTCCGTGCAGACACCTACAGCTAGTCTCTCATTGGATCTCCAAATTCCTGTTCATCTTGCACAGAAATTGCAAAGTGTGCCAAACAGGAGGTTAAAGGCACTGACTCTCCAAGTGGGGAGAGTGTTAGTAAAGCGTCTGGAATGGTGAACCCGAGTACCAGGGGACGAAAACTGAGATGCATTTGAAAACGTTTCCCAATGACATGGTGGAACGTACTCTGCGTTTCCCATGCATGTTTTAGCTGAAGGAAGAATCCCTTAAACCTGGAGAGTTCGGACCCATGGAATGGGTACCATGCAGTATGACTTCAAAGGGTCAGCATTTGCTCATCGAACCTCACCAATGCCATCAGCCCGAAGTGTCCAGCTTTATGTCTCAACCTAACCCTTACCCGAACCCTTACCCTTATCCGTCCCCTAATCATACGCTAACACTAACCCGTATCCTAACACGTACGCTCATCTTAAACCGTTGTCTTGCCCTAACCCGTACCCTAAACCGTCCCCGTCCCCAAACCCTAACAAACCCTAACCCTAACTCTTACCCAAAGCCTTACCCTAAACCATCCCCTAATCGTAACACGTATGCTAACACTAACCTGTACCCTAACATGTACTCTCACCCTAAACCGTGGTCGTACCCTAAGCTGTACCCTAAACCGTCCCCATCCAGTAACCCTAAAACTAAACCTAACCCTAACGATAACCCTTACCCGATACCTTACCCTAACCCGTCCCCTAATCCTAACCCGTACGCTAACACTAAACCGTACCCTAACACGTACGCTCACCCTAAACCGTTTTTGTACCCTAACCTGTACCCTAAACCATCCGTGTCCCAGTCCCCTAACCCAAACCCTAACCCTAATCCTTACCCGAAGCCTTACTCTAACCCTTCCTTTAATCCTAACCCGTACGCTAACACTAACCCATACCCTAAAACGTACGCTCACCCTAAACCGTTGTCGTACCCTAACCTGTAACCTAAACCGTCCCCGTCCCCTAACCCTAACCCTAACCTTAACTCTTACCCGAAGCCTTACACTAACCCGTCCCCTAATACTAACCCGTACGCTAACATTAACCCGTACCCTAACATGTACGCTCACCCTAAACCATTGGCGAATCCTAACCTGTACTCTAAACCGTCCCCGTCCCTGTCCCCTAATCCTAACCCTGACCCTTACTCGAAGCCTTACCCTAACACGTCCCCTAATCCTAACCCGTACGCTAACACTAACCCATAACCTAACACGTACGCTCACCCTAAACCGTTGTCGTACCCTAACCTGTACCCTAAACCGTCCCCGTCCCCTAACCCTAACTCTAACCCTAACCCCAACCTTAACCTTTACCCGAAGCCTTACACTCACCCATCCGCTAATCCTAACCCGTACGCTAACACTAACTCGTACCCTAACACGTACGCTCAACCTAAACTGTTGTCGTACACTAACCTGTACCCTAAACCGTCCCCGTCCCCTAACCCTAACCTTAACCCTAACCCTAACCCTTACCCGAAGCCTAACACTCACCGTCCCCTAATCCTAACCCGTACGCTAACACTAACCCGTACCCTAACACGTACGCTCACCCTAACCGTTGTCGTACCCTAACTTGTACCCTAAACCGTTCCCGTCCCCTAACACTAACCCTAACCCTAACCCTTACCCGAAGCCTTACACTCACCCGTCCCCTAATCCTAACCCGTACGCTAACACTAACCCGTACCCTAACACGTACGCTCACCCTAAACCGTTGTCGTACCCTAACCTGTACCCTAAACCGTCCCCGTCCCCGTCCCCGGCCCCTAACCCTAACCCTAACCCTAACCCTTACCCAAAGCCTTACCCTCACCCGTCCCCTAATCCTAACCCGTACGCTACCACTAACCCGTACCCTGACACGTACACTCACCCTAAATGCTGTCGTACACTAACCTGTACCCTAAACCGTCCCTGTGCCCGTCCCGTAACCCTAACCCTAACCCTAACACTAACCCTAAACCTTACCCGAAGCCTTACCCTCACCCGTCCCCTAATCCTAACCCGTACACTAACACTAACCCATACCCTAACACGTACGCTCACCCTAAACCGTTGTCGTACCCTAACCTGTACCCTAAACCGTCCCCGTCCCCTAACCCTAACCCTAACCCTAACCCTAACCCTTACCCGAAGACTTACCCTCACCCGTCCCCTAATCCTAACCCTTACGCTAACACTAACCCGTACCCTAACACGTAAGCTCAACCTAAACCGTTGTCGTACCCTAACCTGTACCCTAAACCGTCCCCGTCACCGTCCCCTAACCCTAACCCTAAACCTAACCCTTACCCGAAGCCTTATCCTCACCCGTCCCCTAATCCTAACCCGTACGCCAACACTAAACCGTAACCTAACACGTACGCTCACCCTAAACCGTTGTCGTACACTAACCTGTACCCTAAACCGTCCCCGTCCCCTAACCCTAACCCTAACCCTAACCCTAACCCTTACCCGAAGCCTTACCCTCACCCGTCCCCTAATCCTAAACCGTACGCTAACACTAACCCGTACCCTAACACGTACGCTCACCCTAAACCGTTGTCGTATCCTAACCTGTACCCTAAACCGTCCCCGTCCCCTAACCCTAACCCTAACCCTAACCCTAACCCTAACCCTTACCCGAAGCCTTACCCTCACACGTCCCCTAATCCTAACCCGTACGCTAACACTAACCCGTACCCTAACACGTACACTTACCCTAAAACGTTGTCGTACCCTAACCTGTACCCTAAACCGTACCCGTCCCCTAACCCTAACCCTAACACTAACCCTAACCCTAATCCTTACCCGAAGCCTTACACTAACCCGTCCCCTAATCCTAACCCGTACGCTAACACTAACCCGTACCCTAACACGTACGCTCACCCTAAACCGTTGTCGTACCCTAACATGTACACTAAACCATCCCCGTCCCCGTCCCCTAACCCTAAACCTAACCCTAACCCTTACCCGAAGCCTTACCCTCACCCGTCCCCTAATCCTAACCCGTACGCTAACACTAACCCGTACCCTAACACGTACGTTCACCCTAAACCGTTGTCGTACACTAACCTGTACCCTAAACCGTCCCCGTGCCCGTCCCCTAACCTTAACCCTAACCCTAACCCTAACCCTTACCCGAAGCCTTACCCTCACCCTTCCCCTAATCCTAACCCGTACGCTAACACTAACCCGTACCCTAACACGTACGCTCACCCTAAACCGTTGTCGTACCCTAACCTGTACCCTAAACCGTCCCCGTCCCGTAACCCTAACCCTAACTCTAACCCTAACCCTAACCCTTACCCGAAGCCTTACCCTCACCCGTCCCCTAATCCTAACCCGTACGCTAACACTAAACCGTACCCTAACACGTACGCTCACCCTAAACCGTTGTCGTACCCTAACCTGTACCCTAAACCGTCCCCGTACCCTAACCCTAACCCTAACCCTAACCCTAACCCTAACCCTTACATGAAGCCTTACCCTAACGCGTCCCCTAATCCTAACTCGTACGCGAACACTAACCGGTACCCTAACACGTACCCTCACCCTAAACCGGTGTCGTACCCTAACCTGTACCCTAAACCGGCCCCGTGCCCGTCCACTAACCCTAACCCTAACCCTAACCCTAACCCTTTCCCGAAGCCTTACCCTCACCCGTCCCCTAATCCTAACCCGTACGCAAACACTAACCCGTACCCTAACACGTACGCTCGCCGTAAACCGTTGTCGTACGCTAACCTGTACCCTAAACCGTCCCCGTCCCCTAACCCTAACCCTAACCCTAACCCTTACCCGAAGCCTTACACTCACCCGTCCCCTAATCCTAACCCGTATGCTAACACTAACCCGTACCCTAACACGTACCCTCACCCTAAACCGTTGTCGTACCCTAACCTGTACCCTAAACCGTCCCCATCCCCGTCCCCTAACCCTAACCCTAACCCTAACCCTAACCCTTACCCGAAGCCTTAACCCACCCGTCCCCTAATCCTAACCCGTACGAAACACTAACCCGTACCCTAACACGTACGCTCACCCTAAACCGTTGTCGTACCCTAACATGTACCCTAAACCGTCCCCGTCCCCTAACCCTAACCCTAACCCTAACCCTAACCCTTACCCGAAGCCTTACCCTCAGCCGTCCCCTAATCCTAACCCGTACGCGAACACTAACCCGTACCCTAACACGTAAGCTCACCCTAAACCGTTGTCGTACCCTAACCTGTATCCTAAACCATCTCCGTCCCTTAACCCTAACCCTAACCCTAACACTAACCCTTACCCGAATCCTTACCCTCACACGTCCCCTAATCCTAACCCGTACGCTAACACTAACCCGTACCCTAACACGTACGCTCACCCTAAACCGTTGTCGTACCCTAAACTGTACCCTAAATCGTCCCCGTCCCCGTCCCCTAACCCTAACCCTAAAACTAACCCTAACCCTAACCCTTACCCGAAGCCTTACCCTCACCCGTCCCCTAATCCTAACCCGTACGCTAACACTAACCCGTACCCTAAAATGTACGCTCATCCAAAACCGTTGTCGTACCCTAACCTGTACCCTAAACCGTCCCCGTCCCCTAACCCTATCCCTAACCCTAACCCTTACCCGAAGTCTTACCCTCACTCGTCCCCTAAACTTAACCCGTACGCTAACACTAACCCGTACACTAACACGTACCCTCGCCCTAAACCGTTGTCGTACCCTAATCTGTACCCTAAACCGTCCCCGTCCCCGTCCCTTAAACCTAACCCTAACCCTAACCCTAACACTTACCCGAAGCCTTACCCTCACCCGTCCCCTAATCCTAACCCGTACGCTAACACTAAAGCGTACCCTAACACGTACGCTCACCCTAAACCGTTGTCGTACACTAATATGTACCCTAAACCGTCCCCGTCCCCTAACCCTAACACTAACCCTAACCCTAACCCTAACCCTTACCCGAAGCCTTACACTCACCCGTCCCCTAATCCTAACCCGTAGGCTAACACTAACCCGTACCCTATCACGTACGCTCACCCTAAACCGTTGTCGTACCCTAACCTGTACCCTAAAGCGTCCCCGTCCCCTAACCCTAACCCTAACCCTAACCATAACCCTTACCCGAAGCCTTACCCTCACCCGTCACCTAATCCTAACCCGTACGCTAACACTAATCCGTACCCTAACACCTACGCTCACCCTAAATCGTTGTCGTACCCTAACATGTACCCTAAACCGTCCCCGTCCCCTAACCCTAACCCTAACCCTAACCCTAAACCTTACCCGAAGCCTTACCCTCACCCGTCACCTAATCCTAACCCGTACGCTAACACTAACACGTACCCTAACATGTACGCTCACCCTAAACCGTTGTCGTACCCTAAACTGTACCCTAAACCGTCCCCGTCCCCATCCCCTATCCCTAACCCTAACCCTAACCCTAACCCTTACCCGAAGCCTTAACCTCACCCGTCCCCTAATCCTAAACCGTACGCTAACACTAACCCGTACCCTAACACGTACGCTCACCCTAAACCGTTGTCGTACCCTAACCTGTACCCTAAACCGTCCCCGTCCCCTAACCCTATCCCTAACCCTAACCCTTACCCGAAGTCTTACCCTCACTCGTCCCCTAAACCTAACCCGTACGCTAACACTAACCCGTACACTAACACGTACGCTCGCCCTAAACCGTTGTCGTACCCTAACCTGTACCCTAAACCGTCCCCGTCCCCGTCCCTTAACCCTAACCCTAACCCTAACCCTAACCCTTACGCGAAGCCTTACCCTCACCCGTCCCCTAATCCTAACTCGTACGCTAACACTAACACGTACCCTAACATGTACGCTTACCCTAAACCGTTGTCGTACCCTAACCTGTACCCTAAACCGTCCCCGTCCCCATCCCCTAACCCTAACCCTAACCCTAACCCTTACCCGAAGCCTTAACCTCACCCGTCCCCTAATCCTAAACCGTACGCTAACACTAACCCGTACCCAAAACATACGCTCACCCTAAACCGATGTCGTACCCTAACCTGTACCCTAAACCGTCCCCGCCCCCTAACCCTAACCCTAACCCTAACCCTAACCCTTACCCGAAGCCTTACCAACACCCGTCCCCTAATCCTAACCCGTACGCTAACACTAACCCGTGCCCTAACACGTACGCTCACACTAAACCGTTGTCGTACCCTAACCTGTATCCTAAACCGTCTCCGTCCCTTAACCCTAACCCTAACCCTAACTCTAACCCTTACCCAAATCCTTACCCTCACCCGTCCCCTAATCCTAACCCGTACGCTAACACTAACCCGTACCCTAACACGTACGCTCACCCTAAACCGTTGTCGTACCTCATACTGTACCCTAAATCGTCCCCGTCCCCGTCACCTAACCCTAACCCTAACCCTAACCCTTACCCGAAGCCTTACCCTCACCCATCCCCTAATCCTGACCCGTACGCTAACACTAACCCGTACCCTAACACGTACGCTCACCCTAAACTGTTGTCGTACCCTAACTTGTACCCTAAACCGTCCCCGTCCCCGTCCCTTAACCCTAACCCTAACCCTAAACCTAACCCTTACCCGAAGCCTTACCCTCACCCGTCCCCTAATCCTAACCCGTACGCTAACACTAACCCGTACCCTAACACGTACGCTCACCCTAAACCGTTGTCGTACCCTAACATGTACCCTAAACCGTCCCCGTCCCATAACCCTAACACTAACCCTAAGCCTAACCCTAACCCTTACCCGAAGCCTTACCCTCACCCGTCCCCTAATCCTAACCCGTACGCTAACACTAACCCGTACCCTAACACGTACGCTCACCCTAAACCGTTGTCGTACCCTAACCTGTACCCTAAACCGTCCCCGTCCCCGTCCCCGTCCCCTAACCCTAACCCTAACCGTAACCCTAACCCTTACCCGAAGCCTTACCCTCACCCGTCCCCTATTCCTAACCCGTACGCAAACACTAACCCACACCCTAACACAAACGCTCACCCTAAACCGTTGTCGTACCGTAACCTGTACCCTAAACCGTCCCAGTCCCCTAACCCTAACCCTAACCCTAACACTAACCCTAACCCTAACCCTTACCCGAAGCCTTACCCTCACCCGTCCCCTAATCCTAACCCGTACACTAACACTAAACCGTACCCTAACACGTACGCTCACCCTAAACCGTTGTCGTACCCTAACCTGTACCCTAAACCGTCCCCGTCCCCTAACACTATCCCTAACCCTAACCCTTACCCGAAGTCTTACACTCACCCGTCCCCTAATCCTAACCCGTACGCTAACACTAACCCGTACCCTAACACGTACGCTCACCCTAAACCGTTGTCGTACCCTAACATGTACCCTAAACCGTCCGCGTCCCCTAACCCTAACACTAACCCTAAACCTAACCCTAACCCTTACCCGAAGCCTTACCCTCAACCGACCCCTAATCCTAACCCGTACGCTATCACTAACCCGTACCCTAACACGTACGCTCACCCTAAACCGTTGTCGTACCCTAACCTGCACCCTAAACCGTCCCCGTCCCCGTCCCCTAACCCTAAACCTAACCCTAACCCTAACCCTAACCCTTACCCGAAGCCTTACCCTCACCCGTCCCCTAATCCTATCCCGTACGCTAACACTAACCCGTACCCTAACACGTACGCTCACCCTAAACCGTTGTCGTACCCTAACCTGTACCCTAAACCGTCCCCGTCCCCTAACCCTATCCCTAACCCTAACCCTTACCCGAAGTCTTACCCTCACCCGTCCCCTAATCCTAACCCGTACGCTAACACTAACCCGTACCCTAACACGTACGCTCACCCTAAACCGTTGTCGTACCGTAAAGTGTACCGTAAACCGTCCCCGTCCCCGTCCCTTAACCCTAACCCTAACCCTAACCCCAACCCTAAACCTTACCCGAAGCTTTACCCTCACCCGTCCCCTATTCCTAACCCGTACGCAAACACTAACCCACACCCTAACACGTACGCTCACCCTAAACCGTTGTCGTACCCTAACCTGTACCCTAAACCGTCCCCGTCCCCTTCCCCTAACCCTAAACCTAACCCTAACCCTAACCCTTACCCGAAGCCTTACCCTCACCCGTCCCCTAATCCTAACCCGTACGCTAACACTAACACGTACCCTAACACGTACGCTCACCCTAAACCGTTGTCGTACACTAACCTGTACCCTAAACCGTCCCCGTCCCCATCCCCTAACCCTAACCCTAACCCTAACCCTAACCCTTACCCGAAGCCTTAACCTCACCCGTCCCCTAATCCTAAACCGTACGCTAACACTAACCCGTACCCAAAACATACGCTCACCCTAAACCGTTGTCGTACCCTAACCTGTACCCTAAACCGTCCCCGTCCCCTAACCCTAACCCTAACCCTAACCCTAACCCTAACACTTACCCGAAGCCTTAACCTCACCCGTCCCCTAATCCTAACCCGTACGCTAACACTAACCCGTGCCCTAACACGTACGCTCACACTAAACCGTTGTCGTACCCTAACCTGTATCCTAAACCATCTCCGTCCCTTAACCCTAACCCTAACCCTAACCCTAACCCTTACCCGAATCCTTACCCTCACACATCCCCTAATCCTAACCCGTACGCTAACACTAACCCGTACCCTAACACGTACGCTCACCCTAAACCGTTGTCGTACCCTAAACTGTACCCTAAATCGTCCCCGTCCCCGTCCCCTAACCCTAACCCTAACCCTAACCCTAACCCTAACCCTTACCCGAAACCTTACCCTCACCCGTCCCCTAATCCTAACCCGTACGCTAACACTAACCCGTACCCTAAAATGTACGCTCACCCTAAACCGTTGTCGTACCCTAACCTGTACCCTAAACCGTCCCCGTCCCCTAACCCTATCCCTAACCCTAACCCTTACCCGAAGTCTTACCCTCACTCGGCCCCTAAACCTAACCCGTACGCTAACACTAACCCGTACACTAACACGTACGCTCGCCCTAAACCGTTGTTGTACCCTAATCTGTACCCTAAACCGTCCCCGTCCCCGTCCCTTAACCCTAACCCTAACCCTAACCCTAACCCTTACCCGAAGCCTTACCCTCAACCGTCCCCTAATCCTAACCCGTAGGCTAACACTAACCCGTACCCTAACACGTACTCTCACCCTAAACCGTTGTCGTACACTAACATGTACCCTAAACCGTCCCCGTCCCCTAACCCTAACACTAACCCTAACCCTAACCCTAACCCTTACCCGAAGCCTTACACTCACCCGTCCCCTAATCCTAACCCGTAGGCTAACACTAACCCGTACCGTATCACGTACGCTCACCCTAAACCGTTGTCGTACCCTAAATTGTACCCTAAACCGTCCCCGTCCCCGTCACCGTCCCCTAACCCTAACCCTAACCCTAACCCTAACCCTTACCCGAAGCCTTACCCTCACCCGTCCCCTAATCCTAACCCGTACGCTAACACTAACACGTACCCTAACACGTACGCTCACCCTAAACCGTTGTCGTACCCTAACCTGTACCCTAAAGCGTCCCCGTCCCCTAACCCTAACCCTAACCCTAACACTAACCCTTACCCGAAGCCATACCCTCACCCGTCCCCTAATCCTAACCCGTACGCTAACACTAACACGTACCCTAACACGTACGCTCACCCTAAACCGTTGTCGTACCCTAACCTGTACCCTAAATCGTCCCCGCCTCCTAACCTTAACCCGAACCCTAACCCTAACCCTTACCCGAAGCCTTACCCTCATCCGTCCCCTAATCCTAACCCGTACGCTAACACTAACCCGTACCCTAACACGTACGCTCACCCTAAACCGTTGTCGTACCCTAACCTGTACCCTAAAGCGTCCCCGTCCCCTAACCCTAACCCTAACCCTAACCATAACCCTTACCCGAAGCCTTACCCTCACCCGTCACCTAATCCTAACCCGTACGCTAACACTAATCCGTACCCTAACACCTACGCTCACCCTAAATCGTTGTCGTACCCTAACATGTACCCTAAACCGTCCCCGTCCCCTAACCCTAACCCTAACCCTAACCCTAAACCTTACCCGAAGCCTTACCCTCACCCGTCCCCTAATCCTAACCCGTACGCTAACACTAACACGTACCCTAACACGTACGCTCACCCTAAACCGTTGTCGTACCCTAAACTGTACCCTAAACCGTCCCCGTCCCCATCCCCTAACCCTAACCCTAACCCTAACCCTAACCCTTACCCGAAGCCTTAACCTCACCCGTCCCCTAATCCTAAACCGTACGCTAACACTAACCCGTACCCAAAACATACGCTCACCCTAAACCGTTGTCGTACCCTAACCTGTACCCTAAACCGTCCCCGCCCCCTAACCCTAACCCTAACCCTAACCCTAACCCTTACCCGAAGCCTTACCCTCACCCGTCCCCTAATCCTAACCCGTACGCTAACACTAACCCGTACCCTAACACGTACGCTCACCCTAAACCGTTGTCGTATCCTAACCTGTACCCTAAACCGTCCCCGTCCCCTAACCCTATCCCTAACCCTAACCCTTAACCGAAGTCTTACCCTCACCCGACCCCTAATCCTAACCCGTACGCTAACACTAACCCGTGCCCTAACACGTACGCTCACACTAAACCGTTATCGTACCCTAACCTGTATCCTAAACCGTCTCCGTCCCTTAACCCTAACCCTAACCCTAACTCTAACCCTTACCCAAATCCTTACCCTCACCCGTCCCCTAATCCTAACCCGTACGCTAACACTAACCCGTACCCTAACACGTACGCTCACCCTAAACCGTAGTCGTACCTTAAACTGTACCCTAAATCGTCCCCGTCCCCTTCACCTAACCCTAACCCTAACCCTAACCCTTACCCGAAGCCTTACCCTCACCCGTCCCCTAATCCTAACCCGTACGCTAACACTAACCCGTACCCTAACACGTACGCTCACCCTAAACTGTTGTCGTACCCTAACTTGTACCCTAAACCGTCCCCGTCCCCGTCCCTTAACCCTAACCCTAACCCTAAACCTAACCCTTACCCGAAGCCTTACCCTCACCCGTCCCCTAATCCTAACCCGTACGCTAACACTAACCCGTACCCTAACACGTACGCTCACCCTAAACCGTTGTCATACCCTAACATGTACCCTAAACCGTCCCCGTCCCCTAACCCTAACACTAACCCTAACCCTAACCCTAACCCTTACCCGAAGCCTTACCCTCACCCGTCCCCTAATCCTAACCCGTACGCTAACACTAACCCGTACCCTAACACGTACGCTCACCCTAAACCGTTGTCGTACCCTAACCTGTACCCTAAACCGTCCCCGTCCCCGTCCCCTAACCCTAACCCTAAACCTAACCCTAACCCTAACCCTTACCCGAAGCCTTACCCTAACCCGTCCCCTATTCCTAACCCGTACGCAAACACTAACCCACACCCTAACACAAACGCTCACCCTAAACCGTTGTCGTACCCTAACCTGTACCCTAAACCGTCCCAGTCCCCTAACCCTAACCCTAACCCTAACACTAACCCTAACCCTAACCCTTACCCGAAGCCTTACCCTCACCCGTCCCCTAATCCTAACCCGTACACTAACACTGAACCGTACCCTAACACGTACGCTCACCCTAAACCGTTGTCGTACCCTAACCTGTACCCTAAACCGTCCCCGTCCCCTAACCCTATCCCTAACCCTAACCCTTACCCGAAGTCTTACCCTCACCCATCCCCTAATCCTAACCCATACGCTAACACTAACCCGTACCCTAACACGTACGCTCACCCTAAACCGTTGTCGAACCCTAACCTGTACTCTAAACCGTCCCCGTCCCCGTCCCTTAACCCTAACCCTAACCCTAACTCTAAACCTTACCCGAAGCCTTACCCTCACCCGTCCCCTAATCCTAACCCGTACGCTAACATTAACCCGTACCCTAACACGTACGCTCACCCTAAACCGTTGTCGTACCCTAACATGTACCCTAAACCGTCCGCGTCCCCTAACCCTAACACTAACCCTAAACCTAACCCTAACCCTTACCCGAAGCCTTACCCTCACCCGACCCCTAATCCTAACCCGTACGCTATCACTAACCCGTACCCTAACACGTACGCTCACCCTAAACCGTTGTCGTACCCTAACCTGTACCCTAAACCGTCCCCGTCCCCTAACCCTAAACCTAACCCTAACCCTAACCCTAAACCTTACCCGAAGCCTTACCCTCACCCGTCCCCTAATCCTAACCCGTACACTAACACTAAACCGTACCCTAACACGTACGCTCACCCTAAACCGTTGTCGTACCCTAACCTGTACCCTAAAGCGTCCCCGTCCCCTAACCCTAACCCTAAACCTAACACTAACCCTTACCCGAAGCCATACCCTCACCCGTCACCTAATCCTAACCCGTACGCTAACACTAACACGTACCCTAACACGTACGCTCACCCTAAACCGTTGTCGTACCCTAACCTGTACCCTAAATCGTCCCCGCCTCCTAACCTTAACCCGAACCCTAACCCTAACCCTTACCCGAAGCCTTACCCTCATCCGTCCCCTAATCCTAACCCGTACGCTAACACTAACCCGTACCCTAACACGTACGCTCACCCTAAACCGTTGTCGTACCCTAACCTGTACCCTAAAGCGTCCCCGTCCCCTAACCCTAACCCTAACCCTAACCATAACCCTTACCCGAAGCCTTACCCTCACCCGTCACCTAATCCTAACCCGTACGCTAACACTAATCCGTACCCTAACACCTACGCTCACCCTAAATCGTTGTCGTACCCTAACATGTACCCTAAACCGTCCCCGTCCCCTAACCCTAACCCTAACCCTAACCCTAAACCTTACCCGAAGCCTTACCCTCACCCGTCCCCTAATCCTAACCCGTACGCTAACACTAACACGTACCCTAACACGTACGCTCACCCTAAACCGTTGTCGTACCCTAAACTGTACCCTAAACCGTCCCCGTCCCCATCCCCTAACCCTAACCCTAACCGTAACCCTAACCCTTACCCGAAGCCTTAACCTCACCCGTCCCCTAATCCTAAACCGTACGCTAACACTAACCCGTACCCAAAACATACGCTCACCCTAAACCGTTGTCGTACCCTAACCTGTACCCTAAACCGTCCCCGCCCCCTAACCCTAACCCTAACCCTAACCCTAACCCTTACCCGAAGCCTTACCCTCACCCGTCCCCTAATCCTAACCCGTACGCTAACACTAACCCGTACCCTAACACGTACGCTCACCCTAAACCGTTGTCGTATCCTAACCTGTACCCTAAACCGTCCCCGTCCCCTAACCCTATCCCTAACCCTAACCCTTAAGCGAAGTCTTACCCTCACCCGACCCCTAATCCTAACCCGTACGCTAACACTAACCCGTGCCCTAACACGTACGCTCACACTAAACCGTTATCGTACCCTAACCTGTATCCTAAACCGTCTCCGTCCCTTAACCCTAACCCTAACCCTAACTCTAACCCTTACCCAAATCCTTACCCTCACCCGTCCCCTAATCCTAACCCGTACGCTAACACTAACCCGTACCCTAACACGTACGCTCACCCTAAACCGTAGTCGTACCTTAAACTGTACCCTAAATCGTCCCCGTCCCCTTCACCTAACCCTAACCCTAACCCTAACCCTTACCCGAAGCCTTACCCTCACCCGTCCCCTAATCCTAACCCGTACGCTAACACTAACCCGTACCCTAACACGTACGCTCACCCTAAACTGTTGTCGTACCCTAACTTGTACCCTAAACCGTCCCCGTCCCCGTCCCTTAACCCTAACCCTAACCCTAAACCTAACCCTTACCCGAAGCCTTACCCTCACCCGTCCCCTAATCCTAACCCGTACGCTAACACTAACCCGTACCCTAACACGTACGCTCACCCTAAACCGTTGTCATACCCTAACATGTACCCTAAACCGTCCCCGTCCCCTAACCCTAACACTAACCCTAACCCTAACCCTAACCCTTACCCGAAGCCTTACCCTCACCCGTCCCCTAATCCTAACCCGTACGCTAACACTAACCCGTACCCTAACACGTACGCTCACCCTAAACCGTTGTCGTACCCTAACCTGTACCCTAAACCGTCCCCGTCCCCGTCCCCGTCCCCTAACCCTAACCCTAACCCTAACCCTAACCCTTACCCGAAGCCTTACCCTAACCCGTCCCTTATTCCTAACCCGTACGCAAACACTAACCCACACCCTAACACAAACGCTCACCCTAAACCGTTGTCGTACCCTAACCTGTACCCTAAACCGTCCCAGTCCCCTAACCCTAACCCTAACCCTAACACTAACCCTAACCCTAACCCTTACCCGAAGCCTTACCCTCACCCGTCCCCTAATCCTAACCCGTACACTAACACTAAACCGTACCCTAACACGTACGCTCACCCTAAACCGTTGTCGTACCCTAACCTGTACCCTAAACCGTCCCCGTCCCCTAACCCTATCCCTAACCCTAACCCTTACCCGAAGTCTTACCCTCACCCGTCCCCTAATCCTAACCCATACGCTAA
Source organism: Delphinapterus leucas (assembly GCF_059928025.1). NCBI lineage: Eukaryota > Metazoa > Chordata > Mammalia > Artiodactyla > Monodontidae > Delphinapterus > Delphinapterus leucas. Next base: position 116,147,175 of record NC_143135.1, on the reverse strand, counting down.
CACTAACCCGTACCCTAACACGTACGCTCACCCTAAACCGTTGTCGTACCCTAACCTGTACTCTAAACCGTCCCCGTCCCCGTCCCTTAACCCTAACCCTAACCCTAACTCTAAACCTTACCCGAAGCCTTACCCTCACCCGTCCCCTAATCCTAACCCGTACGCTAACATTAACCCGTACCCTAACACGTACGCTCACCCTAAACCGTTGTCGTACCCTAACATGTACCCTAAACCGTCCGCGTCCCCTAACCCTAACACTAACCCTAAACCTAACCCTAACCCTTACCCGAAGCCTTACCCTCACCCGACCCCTAATCCTAACCCGTACGCTATCACTAACCCGTACCCTAACACGTACGCTCACCCTAAACCGTTGTCGTACCCTAACCTGTACCCTAAACAGTCCCCGTCCCCGTCCCCTAACCCTAAACCTAACCCTAACCCTAACCCTAAACCTTACCCGAAGCCTTACACTCACCCGTCCCCTAATCCTAACCCGTACACTAACACTAAACCGTACCCTAACACGTACGCTCACCCTAAACCGTTGTCGTACCCTAACATGTACCCTAAACCGTCACCGTCCCCTAACCCTAACCCTAACCCTAACCCTAACCCTAACCCTTACCCGAAGCCTTACCCTCACCCGTCCCCTAATCCTATCCCGTACGCTAACACTAACCCGTACCCTAACACGTACGCTCACCCTAAACCGTTGTCGTACCCTAACCTGTACCCTAAACCGTCCCCGTCCCCTAACCCTATCCCTAACCCTAACCCTTACCCGAAGTCTTACCCTCACCCGTCCCCTAATCCTAACCCGTACGCTAACACTAACCCGTACCCTAACACGTACGCTCACCCTAAACCGTTGTCGTACCGTAACCTGTACCCTAAACCGTCCCCGTCCCCGTCCCTTAACCCTAACCCTAACCCTAACCCCAACCCTAAACCTTACCCGAAGCCTTACCCTCACCCGTCCCCTATTCCTAACCCGTACGCAAACACTAACCCACACCCTAACACGTACGCTCACCTTAAACCGTTGTCGTACCCTAACCTGTACCCTAAACCGTCCCCGTCCCCGTCCCCTAACCCTAAACCTAACCCTAACCCTAACCCTTACTCGAAGCCTTACCCTCACCCGACCCCTAATCCTAACCTGTACGCTAACACTAACCCTTACCCTAACACGTACGCTCACCCTAAACCGTTGTCGTACCCTAAACTGTACCCTAAACCGTCCCCGTCCCCTAACCCTAAACCTAACCCTAACCCTAACCCTAACCCTTACCCGAAGCCTTACCCTCACCCGTCCCCTAATCCTAACCGTACGCTAACACTAACCCGTACCCTAACACGTACGCTCACCCTAAACCGTTGTCGTACCCTAACCTGTACCCTACAGCGTCCCCGTCCCCGTCCCCTAACCCTAACCCTAACCCTAACCCTAACCCTTACCCGAAGCCATACCCTCAACCGTCCCCTAATCATAACCCGTACGCTAACACTAACATGTACCCTAACACGTACGCTCACCCTAAATCGTTGTCGTACCCTAACCTGTACCCTAAACCGTCCCCGTCCCCTAACCCTAACCCTAACCCTAACCCTAACACTTACCCGAAGCCTTACCCTCACCCGTCCCCTAATCCTAACCCTTACGCTAACAATAACCTGTACCCTAACACGTACGCTCACCCTAAACCGTTGTCGTACCCTAAACTGTACCCTAAAGCGTCCCCGTTCCCTAACCCTAACCCTAACCCTAACCCTAACCCTTACCCGAAGCCATACCCTCAACCGTCCCCTAATCCTAACCCGTACGCTAACACTAACACGTACCCTAACACGTACGCTCACGGTAAACTGTTGTCGTACCCTAACCTGTACCCTAAACTGTCCTCGTCCCCTAACCCTAACCCTAACCCTAACCCTAATCCTTACCCGAAGCCTTACCCTCACCCGTCCCCTAATCCTAACCAGTACGCTAACACTAACCCGTACCCTAACACGTACGCTCACCCTAAACCGTTGTCGTACCCTAACCTGTACCCTAAACTGCCCCCGTCCCCTAACCCTAACCCTAACCCTAACCCTTACCCGAAGCCTTACCCTCACCCGTCACCTAATCCTAACCCGTACGCTAACACTAATCCGTACCCTAACACCTACGCTCACCCTAAATCGTTGTCGTACCCTAACATGTACCCTAAACCATCCCCGTCCCCTAACCCTAACCCTAACCCTAACCCTAACCCTAACCCTTACCCGAAGCCTTACCCTCACCCGTCCCCTAATCCTAAACCGTACGCTAACACTAACCCGTACCCAACACATACGCTCACCCTAAACCGTTGTCGTACCCTAACCTGTACCCTAAACCGTCCCCGCCCCCTAACCCTAACCTTAACCCTAACCCTTACCCAAAGCCTTACACTCACACGTCCCCTAATCCTAACCCGTACGCTAACACTAACTGTACCCTAACACGTACGCTCACCCTAAACCGTTGTCGTACCCTAACCTGTACCCTAAACAGTCCCCGTCCCCTAACCCTAACCCTAACCCTAAACCTAACCCTAACACTTACCCGAAGCCTTACTGTCACCCGTCCCCTAATCCTAACCCGTACGCTAACACTAAACCGTGCCCTAACACATACGCTCACACTAAACCGTTGTCGTACCCTAACCTGTATCCTAAACCGTCTCCGTCCCTTAACCCTAACCCTAACCCTAACCCTAACACTTACCCGAATCCTTACCCTCACCCGTCCCCTAATCCTAACCCGTACGCTAACGCTAACCCGTACCCTAACACGTACGCTCACCCTAAACCGTTGTCGTACCCTAACCTGTACCCTAAACCGTCCCCGTCCCCTAACCCTAAGCCTAACCCTAACCCTAACCCTTACCCGAAGCCTTACACTCACTTGTCCCCTAATCCTAACTCGTACGCTAACACTAATCCGTACCCTAACACTTACGCTCACTCTAAACCGTTGTCGTACCCTAACCGGTACCCTAAGCCGTCCCCGTCCCCTAACCCTAACCCTAACCCTAACCCTAACCCTTACCCGAATCCTTACCCTCACCCGTCCCCTAATCCTAACCCGTACGCTAACACTAACCCGTACCCTAACACGTACCCTCACCCTAAACCGTTGTCGTACCATAACCTGTACCCTAAACCGTCCCCGTGCCCGTCCCCTAACCCTAAACCTAACCCTAACCCTAACCCTTTCCCGAAGCCTTACCCTCACCCGTCCCCTAATCCTAACCCGTACGCTAACACTAACCCGTACCCTAACACGTACGCTCACCCTAAACCGTTGTCGTACCCTAACCTGTACCCTAAACCGTCCCCGTCCCCTAACCCTAACCCTAACCCTAACCCTAACCCTAACCCTTACCCGAAGCCTTACCCTCACCCGTCCCCTAATCCTAACCCGTACACTAACACTAACCCGTACCCTAAGACGTACGCTCACCCTAAACCGTTGACGTACCCTAACCTGTACCCTAAACCGTCCCTGTCCCCTAACCCTAACCCTAACCCTAACCCTAACCCTTACCCGAAGCCTTACCCTCAACCGTCCCCTAATCCTAACCCGTACGCTAACACTAACCCGTACCCTAACACGTACGCTCACCCTAAACCGTTGTCATACCCTAACCTGTATCCTAAACCGTCCCCGTCCCCTAACCCTAACTCTAAACCTAACCCTAACCCTAACCTTTACCCGAAGCCTTACCCTCACCCCTCCCCTAATCCTAACCCGTACGCTAACACTAACCCATACCCTAACACGTACGCTCAACCTAAACTGTTGTCGTACCCTAACCTGTACCCTAAACCGTCCCAGTCCCCGTCCCCTAACCCTAACCCTAACCCTAACCCTAACCCTAACCCTTACCCGAAGCCTTACTCTCACCCGTCCCCTAATCCTAACCCGTACGCTAACACTAACCCGTACCCTAACACGTACGCCCACCCTAAACCGTTGTCGTACCCTAACCTGTACCCTAAACCGTCCCCGTCCCCTAACCCTATTCCTAACCCTAACCCTTACCCGAAGTCTTACCCTCACACGTCACCTAATCCTAACCCGTACGCTAACACTAACCCGTACCCTAACACGTACGCTCACCCTAAACCGTTGTCGTACCCTAACCTGTACCCTAAACCGTCCCCGTCCCCGTCCCTTAACCCTAACCCTAACCCTAACCCTAACCCTAACCCTTATCCGAAGCCTTACCCTCACCCCTCCCCTATTCCTAACCCGTACGCAAACACTAACCCACACCCTAAAACGTACGCTCACCCTAAACCGTTGTCGTACCCTAACCTGTACCCTAAACCGTCCCCGTCCCCTAACCCTAACCCTAACCCTAAAACTAACCCTAACCCTTACCCGAAGCCTTACCCTCAACCGACCCCTAATCCTAACCCGTACGCTAACACTAACCCGTGCCCTAACACGTACGCTCACACTAAACCGTTGTCGTACCCTAACCTGTATCCTAAACCGTCTCCGTCCCTTAACCCTAACCCAAACCCTAACCCTAACCCTTACCCGAATCCTTACCCTCACCCGTCCTCTAATCCTAACCCGTACGATAACGCTAACCCGTACCCTAACACGTACGCTGACCCTAAACCGTTGTCGTACCCTAAACTGTACCCTAAATCGTCCCCGTCCCCGTCACCTAACCCTAACCCTAACCCTAACCATTACCCGAAGCCTTACACTCACCCGTTCCCTAATCCTAACCCGTACGCTAATACTAACCCGTAACCTAACACGTACGCTCACCCTAAATCGTTGTCGTACCCTAACCTGTACCCTAAACCGTCCCCGTCCCCAACCTTAACCCTAACCCTAACCCTAAACCTAACCCTTACCTGTAGCCTTACCCTCACCCGTCCCCTAATCCTAACCCGTACGCTAACACTAACCCGTACCCTAACACGTACGCTCACCCTAAACCGTTGTCGTACCCTAACCTGTACCCTAAACCGTCCCCGTCCCCTAACCCTAAGCCTAACCCTAACCCTAACCCTTACCCGAAGCCTTACACTCACTTGTCCCCTAATCCTAACTCGTACGCTAACACTAATCCGTACCCTAACACTTACGCTCACTCTAAACCGTTGTCGTACCCTAACCGGTACCCTAAGCCGTCCCCGTCCCCTAACCCTAACCCTAACCCTAACCCTAACCCTTACCCGAATCCTTACCCTCACCCGTCCCCTAATCCTAACCCGTACGCTAACACTAACCCGTACCCTAACACGTACCCTCACCCTAAACCGTTGTCGTACCATAACCTGTACCCTAAACCGTCCCCGTGCCCGTCCCCTAACCCTAAACCTAACCCTAACCCTAACCCTTTCCCGAAGCCTTACCCTCACCCGTCCCCTAATCCTAACCCGTACGCTAACACTAACCCGTACCCTAACACGTACGCTCACCCTAAACCGTTGTCGTACCCTAACCTGTACCCTAAACCGTCCCCGTCCCCTAACCCTAACCCTAACCCTAACCCTAACCCTAACCCTTACCCGAAGCCTTACCCTCACCCGTCCCCTAATCCTAACCCGTACACTAACACTAACCCGTACCCTAAGACGTACGCTCACCCTAAACCGTTGACGTACCCTAACCTGTACCCTAAACCGTCCCTGTCCCCTAACCCTAACCCTAACCCTAACCCTAACCCTTACCCGAAGCCTTACCCTCAACCGTCCCCTAATCCTAACCCGTACGCTAACACTAACCCGTACCCTAACACGTACGCTCACCCTAAACCGTTGTCATACCCTAACCTGTATCCTAAACCGTCCCCGTCCCCTAACCCTAACTCTAAACCTAACCCTAACCCTAACCTTTACCCGAAGCCTTACCCTCACCCATCCCCTAATCCTAACCCGTACGCTAACACTAACCCATACCCTAACACGTACGCTCAACCTAAACTGTTGTCGTACCCTAACCTGTACCCTAAACCGTCCCAGTCCCCGTCCCCTAACCCTAACCCTAACCCTAACCCTAACCCTAACCCTTACCCGAAGCCTTACTCTCACCCGTCCCCTAATCCTAACCCGTACGCTAACACTAACCCGTACCCTAACACGTACGCCCACCCTAAACCGTTGTCGTACCCTAACCTGTACCCTAAACCGTCCCCGTCCCCTAACCCTATTCCTAACCCTAACCCTTACCCGAAGTCTTACCCTCACACGTCACCTAATCCTAACCCGTACGCTAACACTAACCCGTACCCTAACACGTACGCTCACCCTAAACCGTTGTCGTACCCTAACCTGTACCCTAAACCGTCCCCGTCCCCGTCCCTTAACCCTAACCCTAACCCTAACCCTAACCCTTACCCGAAGCCTTACCCTCACCCGTCCCCTAATCCTAACCCTTACGCTAACACTAACCCGTACCCTAACACGTACGATCACCCTAAACCATTGTCGTACCCTAACATGTACCCTAAACCGTCCCCGTCCTCTAACCCTAACCCTAACCCTAACCCTAACACTAAACCTTACCCGAAGCCTTACCCTCACCCGTCCCCTAATCCTAACCCGTACGCTAACACTAACCGTACCCTAACACGTACGCTCACCCTAAACCGTTGTCGTACCCTAACCTGTACCCTAAACCGTCCCCGTCCCCGTCCCCGTCCCCGTCACCTAACCCTAACCCTAACCCTAACCCTTACCCGAAGCCTTACCCTCACCCGTCCCCTAATCCTAACCCGTACGCTAACACTAACCCGTACCCTAACATGTACGCTCACCCTAAACTGTTGTCGTACCCTAACTTGTACCCTAAACCGTCCCCGTCCCCGTCCCTTAACCCTAACCCTAACCCTAAACCTAACCCTTACCCGAAGCCTTACCCTCACCCGTCCCCTAATCCTAACCCGTACGCTAACACTAACCCGTACCCTAACACGTACGCTCACCCTAAACCGTTGTCGTACCCTAAGATGTAACCTAAACCGTCCCCGTCCCCTAACCCTAACACTAACCCTAACCCTAACCCTAACCCTTACCCGAAGCCTTACCCTCACCCGTCCCTTAATCCTAACCCGTACGCTAACACTAACCCGTACCCTAACACGTACGCTCACCCTAAACCGTTGTCGTACCCTAACCTGTACCCTAAACCGTCCCCGTCCCCGTCCCCGTCCCCTAACCCTAACCCTAACCCTAACCCTAACCCTTACCCGAAGCCTTACCCTCACCCGTCCCCTATTCCTAACCCGTACGCAAACAATAACCCACACCCTAACATAAACGCTCACCCTAAACCGTTGTCGTACCCTAACCTGTACCCTAAACCTTCCCCGTCCCCGTCCCCTAACCCTAAACCTAACCCTAACCCTAACCCTTACCCGAAGCCTTACCCTCACCCCACCCCTAATCCTAACCTTTACGCTAACACTAACCCTTACCCTAACACGTACGCTCACCCTAAACCGTTGTCGTACCCTAAACTGTACCCTAAACCGTCCCCGTCCCCTAACCCTAAACCTAACCCTAACCCTAACCCTAACCCTTACCCGAAGACTTACCCTCACCCGTCCCCTAATCCTAACCGTACGCTAACACTAACCCGTACCCTAACACGTACGCTCACCCTAAACCGTTGTCGTACCCTAACCTGTACCCTAAAGCGTCCCCGTCCCCTAACCCTAACCCTAACCCTAACCCTAACCCTTACCCGAAGCCATACCCTCAACCGTCCCCTAATCATAACCCGTACGCTAACACTAATCAGTACCCTAACACGTACCCTCACCCTAAACCGTTCTCGTACACTAACCTGTACCCTAAACCGTCCCCGTGCCCGTCCCCTAACCCTAAACCTAACCCTAACCCTAACCCTTTCCCGAAGCCTAACCCTCACCCGTCCCCTAACCCTAACCCGTACGCTAACACTAACCCGTACCCTAACACGTACGCTCACCCTAAACCGTTGTCGTACCCTAACCTGTACCCTAAACCGTCCCCGTCCCCTAACCCTAACTCTAACCCTAACCCAAACCATAACCTTTACCCGAAGCCTTACCCTCAACCATCCCCTAATCCTAACCCGTACGGTAACACTAACCCGTACCCTAACACGTACGCTCAACCTAAACTGTTGTCGTACCCTAACCTGTACCCTAAACCGTCCCCGTCCCCTAACCCTAACCCTAACCCTAAACCTAACCCTTACCCGAAGCCTTACCCTCACCCGTCCCCTAATCCTAACCCGTACGCTAACACTAATCCGTACCCTAACACCTACGCTCACCCTAAATCGTTGTCGTACCCTAACCTGTACCCTAAACCGTCCCCGTCCCCATCCCCTAACCCTAACCCTAACCCTTACCCGAAGCCTTAACCTCACCCGTCCCCTAATCCTAAACCGTACGCTAACACTAACCCGTACCCAACACATACGCTCACCCTAAACCGTTGTCGTACCCTAACCTGTACCCTAAACCGTCCCCGACCCCTAACCATAACCTTAACCCTAACCCTAACTATTACCCGAAGCCTTACCCTCACCCGTCCCCTATTCCTAACCCGTACGCAAACACTAACCCACACCCTAACACGTACGCTCACCCTAAACCGTTGTCGTACCCTAACCTGTACCCTAAAGCGTCCCCGTCCCCTAACCCTAACCCTAACCCTAACCCTAACCCTTACCCGAAGCCATACCCTCAACCGTCCCCTAATCATAACCCGTATGCTAACACTAATCAGTACCCTAACACGTACCCTCAACCTAAACCGTTCTCGTACACTAACCTGTACCCTAAACCGTCCCCGTGCCCGTCCCCTAACCCTAAACCTAACCCTAACCCTAACCCTTTCCCGAAGCCTAACCCTCACCCGTCCCCTAACCCTAACCCGTACGCTAACACTAACCCGTACCCTAACACGTACGCTCACCCTAAACCGTTGTCGTACCCTAACCTGTACCCTAAACCGTCCCCGTCCCGTAACCCTAACCCTAACTCTAACCCTAACACTAACCCTTACCCGAAGCATTACCCTCACCCGTCCCCTAATCCTAACCCGTACGCTAACACTAAACCGTACCCTAACACTTACGCTCATCCTAAACCGTTGTCGTACCCTAACCTGTACCCTAAACCGTCCCCGTCCCCTAACCCTGACCCTAACCCTAAGCCTAAGCCTAACCCTTACCCGAAGCCTTACCCTCACCCGTCCCCTAATCCTAACCCGTACGCTAACACTAACCCGTACCCTAACACGTACGCCCACCCTAAACCGTTGTCGTACCCTAACCTGTACCCTAAACCGTCCCCGTCCCCTAACCCTAACCCTAACCCTAACCCTAACCCTAACCCTTACCCGAAGCCTTACCCTCACCCGTCCCCTAATCCTAACCCGTACGCTAACACTAACCCGTACCCTAACACGTACGCTCACCCTAAACTGTTGTCGTACCCTAACCTGTACCCTAAACCGTCCCCTTCCCCTAACCCTAACCCTAACACTAACCCTAACCCTAACCCTTACCCGAAGCCTTACCCTCACCCGTCTCCTAATCCTAACCCGTACGCTAACACTAACCCGTACTCTAACACGTACGCTCACCCTAAACCGTTGTCGTACCCTAACCTTTACCTTAAACCATCCCCGTCCCCTAACCCTAACCCAACCCTAACCCTAACCCTAACCCTTACCCGAAGCCTTACCCTCACCCGTCCCCTAATCCTAACCCGTATGCTAACACTAACCCGTACCCTAACACGTACGCTCACCCTAAACCGTTGTCGTACCCTAACCTGTACCCTAAACCGTCCCCGTCCCCTAACCCTAACCCTAACCCTAACCCTAACCCTAACCCTTACCCGAAGCCTTACCCTCACCCGTCCCCTAATCCTAACCCGTACGCTAACACTAACCCGTACTCTAACACGTACGCTCACCCTAAACCGTTGTCGTACCCTAACCTTTACCCTAAACCATCCCCGTCCCCTAACCCTAACCCTAACCCTAACCCTAACCCTAACCCTTACCCGAAGCCTTACCCTCACCCGTCCCCTAATCCTAACCCGTATGCTAACACTAACCGGTACCCTAACACGTACGCTCACCCTAAACCGTTGTCGTACCCTAACCTGTACCCGAAACCGTCCCCGTCCCCTAAACCGAACCATAACCCTAACCCTAACTATTACCCGAAGCCTTACCCTCACCCGTCCCCTAATCCTAACCCGTACGCTAACACTAACCCCTACCCTAACACGTACGCTCACCCTAAACCGTTGTCGTACCCTAACCTGTACGCTAAACCGTCCCCGTCCCCTAACCCTAACCCTAACACTAACCCTAACCCTAATTCTTACCCGAAGCCTTACACTCACCCGTCCCCTAATCCTAACCCGTACGCTAACACTAACCCGTACCCTAACACGTACGCTCACCCTAAACCGTTTTTGTACCCTAACCTGTACCCTAAACCGTCCCCGTCCCCGTCCCCTAACCCTAAACCTAACCCTAACCCTTACCCGAAGCCTTACCCTCAACCGTCCCCTAATCCTAACCCGTACGCTAACACTAACCCGTACCCTAACACGTACGCTCAACCTAAACCGTTGTCGTACACTAACCTGTACACTAAACCGTCCCCGTGCCCGTCCCCTAACCCTAACCCTAACCCGAACCCTAACCGTTACCTGAAGCCTTACCCTCACCCGTCCCCTAATCCTAACCCGTACGCTAACACTAACCCGTACCCTAAAACGTACGCTCACTCTAAACCGTTGTCGTACCCTAACCTGTACCCTAAACCGGCCCCGTCCCGTAACCCTAACCCTAACTCTAACCCTAACACTAACACTTACCCGAAGCATTACCCTCACCCTTCCCCTAATCCTAACCCGTACGCTAACACTAAACCGTACCCTAACACATACGCTCATCCTAAACCGTTGTCGTACCCTAACCTGTACCCTAAACCGTCCCCGTCCCCTAACCCTAACCCTAACACTAAGCCTAAGCCTAATCCTTACCCGAAGCCTTACCGTCACCCGTCCCCTAATCCTAACCCGTACGCTAACACTAACCCGTACCCTAACACGTACGCTCACCCTAAACCGTTGTCGTACCCTAACCTGTACCCTAAACCGTCCCCGTCCCCTAACCCTAACCCTAACCCTAACCCTAACCCTAACCCTTACCCGAAGCCTTACCCTAACCCGTCCCCTAATCCTAACTCGTACGCTAACACTAACACGTACCCTAACACGTACCCTCACCCTAAACCGGTGTCGTACCCTAACCTGTACCCTAAACCGTCCCCGTCCCCGTCCCCTAACCCTAAACCTAACCCTTACCCGAAGCCTTACCCTCAACCGTCCCCTAATCCTAACCCGTACGCTAACACTAACCCGTACCCTAACACGTACGCTCAACCTAAACCGTTGTCGTACACTAACCTGTACCCTAAACCGTCCCCGTGCCCGTCCCCTAACCCTAACCCTAACCCTAACCCTAACCCTTTCCCGAAGCCTTACCCTCACCCGTCCCCTAATCCTAACCCGTACGCTAACACTAACCCGTACCCTAACACGTACGCTCACCCTAAACCGTTGTCGTACCCTAACCTGTACCCTAAACCATCCCCGTCCCCTAAGCCGAACCCTAACCCTAACCCTAACCCTTACCCGAAGCCTTACAGTCACCCGTCCCCTAATCCTAACCCGTACGCTAACACTAACCCATACCCTAACACGTACGCTCACCCTAAACCGTTGTCGTATCCTTACCTGTACCCTAAACCGTCCCCGTCCCCTAATCCTAACCCTAACCCTAACCCTAACCTTACCGGAAGCCTTACCCTCACCCGTAACCTAATCCTAAACCGTACGCTAACACTAACCCGTACCCTAACACGTACGCTCACCCTAAACCGTTGTCGTACACTAACCTGTACCCTAAACCGTCCCGGTCCCCTAACCCTAAACCTAACCCTAACCCTTACCCGAAGCCTTAACCTCACCCGTCCCCTAATCCTAAACCGTACGCTAACACTAACCCGTACCCTAACACGTACGCTCACCCTAAACCGTTGTCGTACCCTAACCTGTACCCTAAACCGTCCCCGTCCCCTAACCCTAACCCTAACCCTAACCCTAAACCTTACCCGAAGCCTTACCCTCACCCGTCCCCTAATCCTAACCCGTACGCTAACACTAACCCGTACTCTAACACGTACGCTCACCCTAAACCGTTGTCGTACCCTAACCTTTACCGTAAACCATCCCCGTCCCCTAACCCTAACCCTAACCCTAACCCTAACCCTAACCCTTACCCGAAGCCTTACCCTCACCCGTCCCCTAATCCTAACCCGTATGCTAACACTAACCCGTACCCTAATACGTACGCTCACCCTAAACCGTTGTCGTACCCTAACCTGTACCCTAAACCGTCCCCGTCCCCTAAACCTAACCATAACCCTAACCCTAAATATTACCCGAAGCCTTACCCTCACCCGTGCCCTAATCCTAACCCGTACGCTAACACTAACCCGTACCCTAACACTTACGCTCACCCTAAATCATTGTCGTACCCTAACCTGTACGCTAAACCGTCCCCGTCCCCTAACCCTAACCCTAACACTAACCCTAACCCTAATCCTTACCCGAAGCCTTACACTCACCCGTCCCCTAATCCTAACCCGTACGCTAACACTAACCCGTACCGTAACACGTACGCTCACCCTAAACCGTTTTTGTACCCTAACCTGTACCCTAAACCGTCCCCGTCCCTGTCCCCTAACCCTAAACCAAACCCTAACCCTTACCCGAAGCCTTACCCTCAACCGTCCCCTAATCCTAACCCGTACGCTAACACTAACCCGTACCCTAACACGTACGCTCAACCTAAACCGTTGTCGTACACTAACCTGTACCCTAAACCGTCCGCGTGCCCGTCCCCTAACCCTAACCCTAACCCTAACCCTAACCGTTACCCGAAGCCTTACCCTCACCCTTCCCGTAATCCTAACCCGTACGCTAACACTAATCCGTACCCTAAAACGTACGCTCACCCTAAACCGTTGTCGTACCCTAACCTGTACCCTAAACCGTCCCCTTCCCCTAACCCTAACCCTAACCCTAACCCTAACACTAACCCTAACCCTTACCCGAAGCCTTACCCTCAAACGTCCCCTAATCCTAACCCGTACGCTAACACTAACCCGTACCCTAACACGTACGCTCACCCTAAACATTGGTCGTACCCTAACCTGTACCCTAAATCATAACTGTCCCCAGCCCCTAACCCTAACCCTAACCCTAAACCTTACGCGAAGTCTTACCCTCACCCGTCCCCTAATACTAACCCGTACGCTAACACTAACCCGTACCCTAACACGTACGCTCACCCTAAACCGTTGTCGTACCCTAACCTGTACCCTAAACCGTCCCCGTCCCCTAACCCTAACACTAACCCTAACCCTTACCCGAAGCCTTACCCTCACCCGTCCCCTAATTCTAACCCGTACGCTAACACTAACCCGTACCCTAACACGTACGCTCACCCTAAACCGTTGTCGTAGCTTAACCTGTACCCTAAACTGTCCCCGTCCCCTAACCCTAACCCTAACCCTAACCGTAACCCTTACCCGAAGCCTTACCCTCACCCGTTCCCTAATCCTAACCCGTACGCTAACACTAACCCGTAACCTAACACGTACGCTCACCCTAAATCGTTGTCGTACCCTAACCTGTACCCTAAACCGTCCCCGTCCCCTAACCCTAACCCTAACCCTAACCCTAACCCTAACCCTAACCCTTACCTGTAGCCTTACCCTCACCCGTACCCTAATCCTAACCCTTATGCTAACACTAACCCGTACCCTAACACGTACGCTCACCCTAAACCGTTGTCATACCCTAAACTGTACCCTAAACCGTCCCCGTCCCCTAACCCTAACCCTAACCCTAACCCTAACCCTAACCCTTACCCGAAGCCTTACACTCACCCGTCCCCTAATCCTAACCCGTACGCTAACACTAATCCGTACCCTAACACTTACGCTCACTCTAAACCGTTTTCGTACCCTAACCTGTACCCTAAGCCGTCCCCGTCCCCTAACCCTAACCCTAACCCTAACCCTAACCCTAACCCTTACCCGAAGCCTTACCCTCACCCGTCCTCTAATCCTAACCCGTACGCTAACACTAACCCGTACCCTAACACGTACCCTCACCCTAAACCGTTGTCGTACCCTAACCTGTACCCTAAACCGTCCCCGTCCCCGTCCCCTAACCCTAAACCTAACCCTAACCCTAACCCTTTCCCGAAGCCTTACCCTCACCCGTCCCCTAATCCTAACCCGTATGCTAACACTAACCCGTAACCTAACACGTACGCTCACCCTAAACCGTTGTCGTACCCTAACCTGTACCCTAAACCGTCCCCGTCCCCTAACCCTAACCCTAACCCTAATACTAACCGTAACCCTTACCCGAAGCCTTACACTCACCCGTCCCCTAATCCTCACCCGTACGCTAACACTAACCCGTACCCTAACACGTACGCTCACGCTAAATCGTTGTCGTACCCTAACCTGTACCCTAATCCGTCCCCGTCCCCTAACCCTAACCCTAACCCTAACCCTAACCCTAACCCTTACCCGAAGCCTTACCCTCACCCGTCCCCTAATCCTAACCCCTACACTAACACTAACCCATACCCTAACATGTACGCTCACCCTAAACCGTTGACGTACACTAACCTGTACCCTAAAACGTCCCTGTCCCCTAACCCTACCCCTAACCCTAACCCTAACCCTAACCCTTACCCAAAGCCTTCCCCTCACCCGTCCCCTAATCCTAACCCGTACGCTAACACTAACCCGTACCCTAACACGTACGCTCACCCTAAACCTTTGTCGTACCCTAACCTGTACCCTAAACTGTCCCCGTCCCCTAACCCTAACCCTAACCCTAACCCTTACCCGAAGCCTAACACTCACCCGTCCCCTAATCCTAACCCGTACCCTAACACTAACACATACCCTAACACGTACGCTCACCCTAAACCGTTGTTGTACCCTAACTTGTACCCTAAACCGTCCCCGTCCCCTAACCCTAACCCTAACCCTAACCCTAAACCTTACCCGAAGCCTTACCCTCACCCGTCCCATAATCCTAACCCGTACGCTAACACTAAACCTTACACTAACATGTACGCTCACCCTAAACCGTTGTCCTACCCTAACCTGTACCCTAAACCGTCCCTGTCCCCGTCCCCTAACCCTAACCCTAACCCTAACCCTAACCCTAAACCTTACCCAAAGCCTTACCCTCACCCGTCCCCTAATCCTAACCCGTACGCTAACACTAACCCGTACCCTAACACGTACGCTCACCCTAAACCGTTGTCGTACCCTAACCTGTACCCTAAACCGTCCCCATCCCCTAAACCTAACCCTAACCCTTACCCGAAGCCTTACCCTCACCCGTCACCTAATCCTAAACCGTACGCTAACACGAACCCATACCCTAACACGTACGCTCACCCTAAACCGTTGTCGTACCCTAACCTGTACCCTAAACCGTCCCCGTCCACTAACCCTAACCCTAACCCTAACCCTAACCCTAACGCTTACCCGAAGCCTTACCCTCACCCGTCCCCTAATCCTAACCCGTACGCTAACACTAACCGTACCCTAACACGTACGCTCACCCTAAACCGTTGTCGTACACTAACCTGTACCCTAAATCGTCGCCGTCCCCGTCCCCGTCCCCTAACCCTAACCCTAAACCTAACCCTTACCCGAAGCCTTACCCTCACCCGTCCCCTAATCCTAACCCGTACGCTAACACTAAACCGTACCCTAACACGTATGCTCACCCTAAACCGTTGTCGTACCCTAACCTGTACCCTAAAGCGTCCCCGTCCCCTAACGCTAACCCTAACCCTAACCCTAACCCTAACCCTTACCCGAAGACTTACCCTCACCCGTCCCCTAATCCTAACCCTTACGCTAACACTAACCCGTACCCTAACACGTAAGCTCACCCAAAACCGTTGTCGTACCCTAACCTGTACCCTAAACCGTCCCCGTCCCGATCCCCTAACCCTAACCCTAACCCTAACCCTTACCCGAAGCCTTACCCTCACCCGTCGCCTAATCCTTACCCATACGCCAACACTAACCCGTACCCTAACACGTACGCTCACCCTAAACCGTTGTCGTACACTAACCTGTACCCTAAACCGTCCCCATCCCCTAACCGTAACCCTAACCCTAACACTAACCCTTACCCGAAGCCTTACCCTCACCCGTCCCCGAATCCTAAACCTTACGCTAACACTAACCCGTACCCTAACACGTACGCTCACCCTAAACCGTTGTCGTACCCTAACCTGTACCCTAAACCGTCCCCGTCCCCTAACCCTAACCCTAACCCTAACACTAACCCTTACCCGAAGCCTTACCCTCACCCGTCCCCTAATCCTAATCCGTACGCTAACACTAACCCGTACCCTAACACGTACGCTCACCCTAAATCGTTGTCGAACCCTAACCTGTACCCTAAACCGTCCCCGTACCCTAACCCTAACCCTAACCCTAACCCTAACCCTAACACTTACCCGAAGCCTTACCCTCACCCGTCCCCTAATCCTAAGCCGTACGCTAACACTAACCCGTACCCTAACACGTACGCTCACCCTAAACCGTTGTCGTACCCTAACCTGTACCCTAAACCGTCCCCGTCCCATAACCCTAACCCTAACCCTAACCCTAACCCTTACCCGAAGCCTTACCCTCACCCGTCCCCTTATCCTAAACCGTGTGCTAACACTAACCCCTACCCTAACTCGTACGCTCACACTAAACCGTTGTCGTACCCTAACCTGTACCCTAAACCGTCCCCGTCCCTTAACCCTAACCCTAACCCTTACCCAAAGCCTTACCCTCACCCGTCCCCTAATCCTCACCCGTACGCTAACACTAACCCGTACCCTAACACGTACGCTCACCCTAAAACATTGTCGTACCCTAACCTGTACCCTAAACCTTCCCCGTCCCCTAACCCTAACCCTAACCCTAACCCTAACCCTAACCCTTACCCGAAGCCTTACGCTCACCTGTCCCCTAATCCTAACCCGTACGCTAACACTAACCCGTACCCTAACACGTACGCTCACCCTAAACCGTTGTTGTACCCTAACCTGTACCCTAAACCGTCCCCGTCCCCTAACCCTAAACCTAACCCTAGTCCTAACCCTAACCCTTACCCGAAGCCTTACCCTCACCCGTCCCCTAATCCTCACCCGTACGCTAACACTAACCCGTACCCTAACACGTACGCTCACCCTAAACCGTTGTCGTACCCTAACCTGTACCCTAAACCGTCCCCTAACCCTAACCCTAAACCTAACCCTAACCCTAACCCTAACCCTTACCCTTACCCGAAGCCTTACCCTCACCCGTCCCCTAATCCTAACCCGTACGCTAACACTAACACGTACCCTAACACGTACGCTCACCCTAAACCGTTGTCGTACCCTAACCTGTACCCTAAACCGTCCCCGTCCCCTAACCATAACCCTAACCCTAACCCTAACCCTAACCCTTACGCGAAGCCTTACCCACACCCGTCCCCTAATCCTAACCCGTACGCTAACACTAACCCGTACCCTAACACGTACGCTCACCCTAAAACTTTGTCGTACCCTAACCTGTACCCTAAACCGTCCCCGTCCCCTAACCCTAACCCTAACCTTTACCCGAAGCCTTACCCTCACCCGTTCCCTAATCCTAACCCGTACGCTAACACTAAGCAGTACCCTAACACGTACGCTCACCCTAAACCGTTGTCGTACCCTAACCTGTACCCTAAAGCGTCCCCGTCCCCTAACGCTAACCCTAACCCTAACCCTAACCCTAACCCTTACCCGAAGACTTACCCTCACCCGTCCCCTAATCCTAACCCTTACGCTAACACTAACCCGTACCCTAACACGTAAGCTCACCCTAAACCGTTGTCGTACCCTAACCTGTACCCTAAACCGTCCCCGTCCCGATCCCCTAACCCTAACCCTAACCCTAACCCTTACCCGAAGCCTTACCCTCACCCGTCGCCTAATCCTAACCCGTACGCCAACACTAACCCGTACCCTAACACGTACGCTCACCCTAAACCGTTGTCGTACACTAACCTGTACCCTAAACCGTCCCCATCCCCTAACCGTAACCCTAACCCTAACACTAACCCTTACCCGAAGCCTTACCCTCACCCGTTCCCGAATCCTAAACCGTACGCTAACACTAACCCGTACCCTAACACGTACGCTCACCCTAAACCGTTGTCGTAGCCTAACCTGTACCCTAAACCGTCCCCGTCCCGGTCCCCTAACCCTAACCCTAACCCTAACACTAACCCTTACCCGAAGCCTTACCCTCACCCGTCCCCTAATCCTAATCCGTACGCTAACACTAACCCGTACCCTAACACGTACGCTCACCCTAAACCGTTGTCATACCCTAATCTGTACCCTAAACCGTCCCCGTCCCCTAACCCTAACCCTAACCCTAACCCTAACCCTTACCCGAAGCCTTACCCTCACCTGTCCCCTAATCCTAACCTGTACGCTAACACTAACCCGTACCCTAACACGTACGCTCACCCTAAATCGTTGTCGTACCCTAACCTGTACCCTAAACCGTCCCCGTACCCTAACCCTAACCCTAACCCTAACCCTAACCCTAACACTTACCCGAAGCCTTACCCTCACCCGTCCCCTAATCCTAAGCCGTACGCTAACACTAACCCGTACCCTAACATGTACGCTCACCCTAAACCGTTGTCGTACCCTAACCTGTACCCTAAACCGTCCCCGTCCCATAACCCTAACCCTAACCCTAACCCTAACCCTTACCCGAAGCCTTACCCTCACCCGTCCCCTTATCCTAAACCGTGTGCTAACACTAACCCCTACCCTAACTCGTACGCTCACACTAAACCGTTGTCGTACCCTAACCTGTACCCTAAACCGTCCCCGTCCCCTAACCCTAACCCTAACCCTTACCCAAAGCCTTACCCTCACCCGACCCCTAATCCTCACCCGTACGCTAACACTAACCCATACCCTAACACGTACGCTCACCCTAAAACATTGTCGTACCCTAACCTGTACCCTAAACCTTCCCCGTCCCCTAACCCTAACCCTAACCCTAACCCTAACCCTAACCCTTACCCGAAGCCTTACGCTCACCTGTCCCCTAATCCTAACCCGTACGCTAACACTAACCCGTACCCTAACACGTACGCTCACCCTAAACCGTTGTTGTACCCTAACCTGTACCCTAAACCGTCCCCGTCCCCTAACCCTAAACCTAACCCTAGTCCTAACCCTAACCCTTACCCGAAGCCTTACCCTCACCCGTCCCCTAATCCTCACCCGTACGCTAACACTAACCCGTACCCTAACACGTACGCTCACCCTAAACCGTTGTCGTACCCTAACCTGTACCCTAAACCGTCCCCGTCCCCGTCCCCTAACCCTAACCCTAACACTAACCCTTACCCGAAGCCTTACCCTCACCCGTCCCCTAATCCTAACCCGTACGCTAACACTAACCCGTACCCTAACACGTACGCTCCCCCTAAACGGTTGTCGTACCCTAACCTGTACCCTAAACCGTCCACGTCCCTTAACCTTAACCCTAACCCTAAACCTAACACTTACCCGAAGCCTTACCCTCACCCGTCCCCTAATCCTAACCCGTACGTTAACACTAACCCGTACCCTAACACGTACGCTCACCCTAAACCGTTGTCGTACCCTAACTTGTACCCTAAACCGTCCCCGTGCCCGTCCCCTAACCGTAACTCTAACCCTACCCCTAACCCTTTCCCGAAGCCTTACCCTCACCCGTCCCCTAATCCTAACCCGTACGCTAACACTAACACATACCCTAACACGTACGCTCACCCTAAACCGTTGTCGTACCCTAACTTGTACCCTAAACCGTCCCCGTCCCCTAACCCTAACCCTAACCCTAACCCTAACCCTAACCCTTACCCGAAGCCTTACCCTCACCCGTGCCCTAATCCTAACCCGTACACTAACACTAACCCGTACCCTAACACGTACGCTCACCCTAAATCTTTGTCGTACACTAACCTGTACCCAAAACCATCCCCGTCCCCGTCCCCTTCCCCGTACCCTAACCCTAATCCTAACCCTTACCCGAAGCCTTAACATCACCCGTCCCCTAATCCTAACCCACACGCTAACACTAACCCATACCCTAACATGTACGCTCACCCTAAACCGTTGTCGTACCCTAACCTGTACCCTAAACCGTCCCTGTCCCCGTCCCCTAACCCTAACCCTAGCCCTAACCCTAACCCTAACCCTTACCCGAAGCCTTACCCTCACCCGTCCGCTAATCCTAACCCGTAAGCTAACACTAACCCGTACCCTAACACGTACGCTCACCCTAAATCATTGTCGCAGCCGAACCTGTACCCTAAACCGTCCCCGTCCCCTAACCCTAACCCTAACCGTAACCCTATCCCTTACCCGAAGCCTTACCCTCACCCGTCCCCTAATCCTAACCCGTACGCTAACACTAACCCGTACCTTAACACGTACGCTCACCCTAAACCTTTGTCGTACCCTAACCTGTACCCTAAACCGTCCGGGTCCCCTAACCCTAACCCTAACCCTAACCCTAACCCTTACCCGAAGCCTTACACTCACCCGTCACCTAATCCTCACCCGTACGCTAACACTAACCCGTACCCTAACACGTACGCTCACCCTAAACCGTTGTCGTACCCTTTACTGTACCCTAAACCGTCCCCTAACCCTAACCCTAAACCTAACCCTAACCCTAACCCTAACCCTTACACTTACCCGAAGCCTTACACTCACCCGTCCCCTAATCCTAACCCATACGCTAACACTAACACGTACCCTAACACGTACGCTCACCCTAAACCGTTGTCGTACCCTAACCTGTACCCTAAACCGTCCCCGTCCCCTAACCATAACCCTAACCCTAACCCTAACCCTAACCCTTACGCGAAGCCTTACCCACACCCGTCCCCTAATCCTAACCCGTACGCTAACACTAACCCGTACCCTAACACGTACGCTCACCCTAAACTTTTGTCGTACCCTAACCTGTACCCTAAACCGTCCCCGTCCCCTAACCCTAACCCTAACCTTTACCCGAAGCCTTACCCTCACCCGTTCCCTAATCCTAACCCGTACGCTAACACTAACCAGTACCCTAACACGTACGCTCACCCTAAACCGTTGTCGTACCCTAACTTCTACCCTAAACCGTCCCCGTCCCCTAACCCTAACCCTAACCCTTACCCGAAGCCTTACCCTCACCCGTCCCCTAAACCTAACCCGTACGCTAACACTAACCCGTACCCTAAAACGTACGCTCACCCTAAACCGTTGTCGTACCCTAACCTGTACCCTAAACCGTCCCCGTCCCCTAACCCTAACCCTAACCCTAACCTTAACCCTAACGCTTACCCGAAGCCTTACCCTCACCCGTACCCTAATCCTAACCCGTACGCTAACACTAACCCGTACCCTAACACGTACGCTCACCCTAAACTGTTGTCGTACCCTAACCTCTACCCTAAACCGTCCCTGTCCCCGTCCCGTAACCCTAAACCTAACCCTAACACTATCCCTAACCCTTACCCGAAGCCTTAGCCTCACCCGTCCCCTAATCCTAACCCGTACGCTAACACTATCCCGTACCCTAACACGTACGCTCACCCTAAACCGTTGTCGTACCCTAACCTGTACCCTAAAGCGTCCCCGTCCCCTAACGCTAACCCTAACCCTAATCCTAACCCTAACCCTTACCCGAAGACTTACCCTCACCCGTCCCCTAATCCTAACCCTTACGCTAACACTAACCCGTACCCTAACACGTAAGCTCACCCTAAACCGTTGTCGTACCCTAACCTGTACCCTAAACCGTCCCCGTCCCGATCCCCTAACCCTAACCCTAACCCTAACCCTTACCCGAAGCCTTACCCTCACCCGTCCCCTAATCCTAACCCGTACGCCAACACTAACCCGTACCCTAACACGTACGCTCACCCTAAACCGTTGTCGTACACTAACCTGTACCCTAAACCGTCCCCATCCCCTAACCGTAACCCTAACCCTAACCCTAACCCTTACCCGAAGCCTTACCCTCACCCGTCCCCGAATTCTAAACCGTACCCTAACACTAACCCGTACCCTAACACGTACGATCACCCTAAACCTTTGTCGTACCCTAAACTGTACCCTAAACCGTCCCCATCCCCGTCCCCTAACCCTAACCCTAACCCCAACCCTAACCCTTACCCGAAGCCTTACCCTCACCCGTCCCCTAATCCTAACCGGTATGCTAACACTAACCCGTATCCTAACACGTACGCTCACCCTAAATCGTTGTCGTACCCTAACCTGTACCCTAAATCGTCCCCGTACCCTAACCCTAACCCTAACCCTAACCCTAACCCTAACACTTACCCGAAGCCTTACCCTCACCCGTCCCCTAATCCTAAACCGTACGCTAACACTAACCCGTACCCTAACACGTACGCTCACCCTAAACCGTTATCGTACCCTAACCTGTACCCTAAACCGTCCCCGTCCCATAACCCTAACCCTAACTCTAACCCTAACCCTTACCCGAAGACTTACCCTCACTCGTCCCCTTATCCTAAACCGTGTGCTAACACTAAACCCTACCCTAACTCGTACGCTCACCCTAAACCGTTGTCGTACCCTAACCTGTACCCTAAACCGTCCCCGTCCCCTAACCCTAACCCTAACCCTTACCCGAAGCCTTACCCTCACCCGTCCCCTAATCCTCACCCGTACGCTAACACTAACCCGTACCCTAACACGTACGCTCACCCTAAAACATTGTCGTACCCTATCCTGTACCCTAAACCGTCCCCGTCCCCTAACCCTAACCCTAACCCTAACCCTAACCCTAACCCTTACCCAAAGCCTTACGCTCACCCGTCCCCTAATCCTAACCCGTACGCTAACACTATCCCGTACCCTAACACGTACGCTCACCCTAAACCGTTGTTGTACCCTAACCAGTACCCTAAACCGTCCCCGTCCCCTAACCCTAAACCTAACCCTAGTCCTAACCCTAACACTTACCCGAAGCCTTACCCTCACCCGTCCCCTAATCCTCACCCGTACGCTAACACTAACCCGTACCCTAACACGTACGCTCACCCTAAACCTTTGTCGTACCCTAACCTGTACCCTATACCGTCCCCGTCCCCGTCCCATAACCCTAACACTAACACTAACGCTTACCCGAATCCTTACCCTCACCCGTCCCCTAATCCTAAACCGTACGCTAACACTAACCCGTACCCTAAAACGTACGCTCCCCCTAAACGGTTGTCGTACCCTAACCTGTACCCTAAACCGTCCACGTCCCCTAACCTTAACCCTAACCCTAACCCTAACACTTACCCGAAGCCTTACCCTCACCCGTCCCCTAATCCTACCCCGTACGTTAACACTAACCCGTACCCTAACACGTACGCTCACACTAAACCGTTGTCGTACCCTAACTTGTACCCTAAACCGTCCCCGTGCCCGTCCCCTAACCGTAACTCTAACCCTAACCCTAACCCTTTCCCGAAGCCTTACCCTCACCCTTCCCCTAATCCTAACCCGTACGCTAACACTAACCCATACCCTAACACGTACGCTCACCCTAAACCGTTGTCGTACCCTAACTTGTACCCTAAACGGTCCCCGTCCCCTAACCCTAACCCTAACCCTAACCCTAACCCTAACCCTTACCCGAAGCCTTACCCTCACCCGTGCCCTAATCCTAACCCGTACACTAACACTAACCCGTACCCTAACACGTACGCTCACCCTAAACCGTTGACGTACCCTAACCTGTACCCTAAACCGTCCCCGTCCCCGTCCCCTAACCCTAACCCTAACCCTAACCCTAACCTTTACCCGAAGCCTTACACTCAGCCGTCCTCTAATCCTAACCCGTACGATAACACTAATCCGTACCCTAACACGTACGCTCACCCTAAATCTTTGTCGTACCCTAACCTGTACCCAAAACCATCCCCGTCCCCGTCCCCGTCCCCGTACCCTAACCCTAATCCTAACCCTTACCCGAAGCCTTAACATCACCCGTCCCCTAATCCTAACCCATACGCTAACACTAACCCATACCCTAACATGTACGCTCACCGTAAACCGTTGTCGTACCCTAACCTGTACCCTAAACCGTCCCTGTCCCCGTCCCCTAACCCTAACCCTAGCCCTAACCCTAACCCTAACCCTTACCCGAAGCCTTACCCTCACCCGTCCGCTAATCCTAACCCGTAAGCTAACACTAACCCGTACCCTAACACATACGCTCACCCTAAACCATTGTCGCAGCCGAACCTGTACCCTAAACCGTCCCCGTCCCCTAACCCTAACCCTAACCGTAACCCTATCCCTTACCCGAAGCCTTACCCTCACCCGTCCCCTAATCCTAACCCGTACGCTAACACTAACCCGTACCTTAACACGTACGCTCACCCTAAACATTTGTCGTACCCTAACCTGTACCCTAAACCGTCCGGGTCCCCTAACCCTAACCCTAACCCTAACCCTAACCCTAACCCTTACGCGAAGCCTTACACTCACCCGTCACCTAATCCTCACCCGTACGCTAACACTAACCCGTACCCTAACACGTACGCTCACCCTAAACCGTTGTCGTACCCTAACCTGTACCCTAAACCGTCCCCTAACCCTAACCCTAAACCTAACCCTAACCCTAACCCTAACCCTTACCCTTACCCGAAGCCTTACCCTCACCCGTCCCCTAATCCTAACCCGTACGCTAACACTAACCCGTACCCTAACACGTACGCTCACCCTAAACCGTTGTCGTACCCTAACCTGTACCCTAAACCGTCCCCGTCCCCGTCCCCTAACCCTAACCCTAACCCTAACCCTAACCCTTACGCGAAGCCTTACCCACACCCGTCCCCTAATCCTAACCCGTACGCTAACACTAACCCGTACCCTAACACGTACGCTCACCCTAAACCTTTGTCGTACCCTAACCTGTACCCTAAACCGTCCCCGTCCCCTAACCCTAACCCTAACCCTTACCCGAAGCTTTACCCTCACACGTTCCCTAATCCTAACCCGTACGCTAACACTAACCAGTACCCTAACACGTACGCTCACCCTAAACTGTTGTTGTACCCTAACTTGTACCCTAAACCGTCCCCATCCCCTAACCCTAACCCTAACCCTAACCCTTACCCGAAGCCTTACCCTCACCCGTCCCCTAATCCTAACCCGTACGCTAACACTAACCCGTACCCTAAAACGTACGCTCACCCTAAACCGTTGTCATACCCTAACCTGTACCCTAAACCGTCCCCGTCCCCTAACCCTAACCCTAACCCTAACCTTAACCCTAACGCTTACCCGAAGCCTTACCCTCACCCGTCCCCTAATCCTAACCCGTACGCTAACACTAACCCGTACCCTAACACGTACGCTCACCCTAAACTGTTGTCGTACCCTAACCTCTACCCTAAACCGTCCCTGACCCCGTCCCGTAACCCTAACCCTAACCCTAACACTATCCCTAACCCTTACCCGAAGCCTTAGCCTCACCCGTCCCCTAATCCTAACCCGTACGCTAACACTATCCCGTAACCTAACACGTACGCTCACCCTAAACCGTTGTCGTACCCTAACCTGTACCCTAAAGCGTCCCCGTCCCCTAACGCTAACCCTAACCCTAACCCTAACCCTAACCCTTACCCGAAGACTTACCCTCACCCGTCCCCTAATTCTAACCCTTACGCTAACACTAACCCGTACCCTAACACGTAAGCTCACCCTAAACCGTTGTCGTACCCTAACCTGTACCCTAAACCATCCCCGTCCCGATCCCCTAACCCTAACCCTAACCCTAACCCTTACCCGAAGCCTTACCCTCACCCGTCCCCTAATCCTAACCCGTACGCCAACACTAACCCGTACCCTAACAAGTACGCTCACCCTAAACCGTTGTCGTACACTAACCTGTACCCTAAACCGTCCCCATCCCGTAACCGTAACCCTAACCCTAACCCTAACCCTTACCCGAAGCCTTACCCTCACCCGTCCCCGAATCCTAAACCGTACGCTAACACTAACCCATACCCTAACACGTACGCTCACCCTAAACCGTTGTCGTACCCTAACCTGTACCCTAAACCGTCCCCGTCCCCGTCCCCTAACCCTAACCCTAACCCTAACATTAACCCTTACCCGAAGCCTTACACTCACCCGTCCCCTAAACCTAATCCGTACGCTAACACTAACCCGTACCCTAACACGTACGCTCACCCTAAACCGTTGTCGTATCCTAACCTGTACCCTAAACCATCCCCGTCCCCTAACCCTAACCCTAACCCTAACCCTAACCCTTACCCGAAGCCTTACCCTCACCCGTCCCCTTGTCCTAACCCGTGCGCTAACACTAACCCGTACCCTAACTCGTACGCTCACCCTAAACCGTTGTCGTACCCTAACCTGTACCCTAAACCGTCCCCGTCCCCTAACCCTAACCCTAACCCTTACCCGAAGCCTTACCCTCACCCGTCCCCTAATCCTCACCCGTACGCTAACACTAACCCGTACCCTAACACGTACGCTCACCCTAAAACATTGTCGTACCCTAACCTGTACCCTAAACCGTCCCCGTCCCCGTCCCCTAACCCTAACCCTAACCCTAACCCTAACCCTTACCCGAAGCCTTACGCTCACCCGTCCCCTAATCCTAACCCGTACGCTAACACTAACCCGTACCCTAACACGTACGCTCACCCTAAACCGTTGTTGTACCCTAACCTGTACCCTAAACCGTCCCCGTCCCCTAACCCTAAACCTAACCCTAGTCCTAACCCTAACCCTTACCCGAAGCCTTACCCTCACCCGTCCCTAATCCTCACCCGTACGCTAAAACTAACCCGTACCCTAACACGTACGCTCACCCTGAACCGTTGTCATACCCTAATCTGTACCCTAAACCGTCCCCGTCCCCTAACCCTAACCCTAACCCTAACCCGAACCCTTACCCGAAGCCTTACCCTCACCCGTCCCCTAATCCTAACCTGTACGCTAACACTAACCCGTACCCTAACACGTACGCTCACCCTAAATCGTTGTCGTACCCTAACCTGTACCCTAAACCGTCCCCGTACCTTAACCCTAACCCTAACCCTAACCCTAACACTTACCCGAAGCCTTACCCTCACCCGTCCCCTAATCCTAAGCCGTACGCTAACACTAACACGTACCCTAACACGTACGCTCACCCTAAACCGTTGTCGTACCCTAACCTGTACCCTAAACCGTCCCCGTCCCCTAACCCTCACCCTAAACCTAACCCTAACCCTTACCCGAAGCCTTACCCTCACCCGTCCCCTTATCCTAAACCGTGTGCTAACACTAACCCGTACCCTAACTCGTACGCTCACCCTAAACCGTTGTCGTACCCTAACCTGTACCCTAAACCGTCCCCGTCCCCTAACCCTAACCCTAACCCTTACCCGAAGACCTACCCTCACCCGTCCCCTAATCCTCACCCATACGCTAACACTAACTCGTACCCTAACACGTACGCTCACCCTAAAACATTGTCGTACCCTAACCTGTACCCTAAACCGTCCCCGTCGCCTAACCCTAACCCTAACCCTATCCCTAACCCTAACCCTTACCCGAAGCCTTACGCTCACCCGTCCCCTAATCCTAACCCGTACGCTAACACTAACCCGTACCCTAACACGTACGCTCACCCTAAACTGTTGTTGTACCCTAACCTGTACCCTAAACCGTCCCCGTCCCCTAACCCTAAACCTAACCCTAGTCCTAACCCTAACCCTTACCCGAAGCCTTACCCTCACCCGTCCCCTAATCCTCACCCTTACGCTAACACTAACCCGTACCCTAACACGTACGCTCACCCTAAACCGTTGTCGTACCCTAACCTGTACCCTAAACCGTCCCCGTCCCCGTCCCCTAACCCTAACCCTAACACTAACCCTTACCCGAAGCCTTACCCTCACCCGTCCCCTAATCCTAACCCGTACGCTAACACTAACCCGTACCCTAACACGTACGCTCCCCCTAAACGTTTGTCGTACCCTAACCTGTACCCTAAACCGTCCACGTCCCCTAACCTTAACCCTAACCCTAACCCTAACACTTACCCGAAGCCTTACCCTCACCCGTCCCCTAATCCTAACCCGTACGTTAACACTAACCCGTACCCTAACACGTACGCTCACCCTAAACCGTTGTCGTACCCTAACTTGTACCCTAAACCGTCCCCGTGCCCGTCCCCTAACCGTAACTCTAACCCTAACCCTAACCCTTTCCCGAAGCCTTACCCTCACCCGTCCCCTAATCCTAACCCGTACGCTAACACTAACCCATACCCTAACACGTACGCTCACCCTAAACCGTTGTCGTACCCTAACTTGTACCCTAAACCGTCCCCGTCCCCTAACCCTAACCCTAACCCTAACCCTAACCCTAACCCTTACCCGAAGCCTTACCCTCACCCGTCCCCTAATCCTCACCCGTACGCTAACACTAACCCGTACCCTAACACGTACGCTCACCCTAAAACATTGTCGTACCCTAACCTGTACCCTAAATCGTCCCCGTCCCCGTCCCCTAACCCTAACCCTAACCCTAACCCTAACCCTTACCCGAAGCCTTACGCTCACCCGTCCCCTAATCCTAACCCGTACGCTAACACTAACCCGTACCCTAACACGTACGCTCACCCTAAACCTTTGTTGTACCCTAACCTGTACCCTAAACCGTCCCCGTCCCCTAACCCTAAACCTAACCCTAGTCCTAACCCTAACCCTTACCCGAAGCCTTACCCTCACCCGTCCCTAATCCTCACCCGTACGCTAACACTAACCCGTACCCTAACACGTACGCTCACACTGAACCGTTGTCATACCCTAATCTGTACCCTAAACCGTCCCCGTCCCCTAACCCTAACCCTAACCCTAACCCTAACCCTTACCCGAAGCCTTACCCTCACCCGTCCCCTAATCCTAACCTGTACGCTAACACTAACCCGTACCCTAACACGTACGCTCACCCTAAATCGTTGTCGTACCCTAACCTGTACCCTAAACCGTCCCCGTACCTTAACCCTAACCCTAACCCTAACCCTAACACTTACCCGAAGCCTTACCCTCACCCGTCCCCTAATCCTAAGCCGTACGCTAACACTAACACGTACCCTAACACGTACGCTCACCCTAAACCGTTGTCGTACCCTAACCTGTACCCTAAACCGTCCCCGTCCCCTAACCCTCACCCTAAACCTAACCCTAACCCTTACCCGAAGCCTTACCCTCACCCGTCCCCTTATCCTAAACCGTGTGCTAACACTAACCCGTACCCTAACTCGTACGCTCACCCTAAACCGTTGTCGTACCCTAACCTGTACCCTAAACCGTCCCCGTCCCCTAACCCTAACCCTAACCCTTACCCGAAGACCTACCCTCACCCGTCCCCTAATCCTCACCCGTACGCTAACACTAACTCGTACCCTAACACGTACGCTCACCCTAAAACATTGTCGTACCCTAACCTGTACCCTAAACCGTCCCCGTCGCCTAACCCTAACCCTAACCCTAACCCTAACCCTAACCCTTACCCGAAGCCTTACGCTCACCCGTCCCCTAATCCTAACCCGTACGCTAACACTAACCCGTACCCTAACACGTACGCTCACCCTAAACCATTGTTGTACCCTAACCTGTACCCTAAACCGTCCCCGTCCCCTAACCCTAAACCTAACCCTAGTCCTAACCCTAACCCTTACCCGAAGCCTTACCCTCACCCGTCCCCTAATCCTCACCCGTACGCTAACACTAACCCGTACCCTAACACGTACGCTCACCCTAAACCGTTGTCGTACCCTAACCTGTACCCTAAACCGTCCCCGTCCCCGTGCCCTAACCCTAACCCTAACACTAACCCTTACCCGAAGCCTTACCCTCACCCGTCCCCTAATCCTAACCCGTACGCTAACACTAACCCGTACCCTAACACGTACGCTCCCCCTAAACGGTTGTCGTACCCTAACCTGTACCCTAAACCGTCCACGTCCCCTAACCTTAACCCTAACCCTAACCCTAACACTTACCCGAAGCCTTACCCTCACCCGTCCCCTAATCCTAACCCGTACGTTAACACTAACCCGTACCCTAACACGTACGCTCACCCTAAACCGTTGTCGTACCCTAACTTGTACCCTAAACCGTCCCCGTGCCCGTCCCCTAGCCGTAACTCTAACCCTAACCCTAACCCTTTCCCGAAGCCTTACCCTCACCCGTCCCCTAATCCTAACCCGTACGCTAACACTAACCCATACCCTAACACGTACGCTCACCCTAAACCGTTGTCGTACCCTAACTTGTACCCTAAACCGTCCCCGTCCCCTAACCCTAACCCTAACCCTAACCCTAACCCTAACCCTTACCCGAAGCCTTACCCTCACCCGTGCCCTAATCCTAACCCGTACACTAACAATAACCCGTACCCTAACACGTACGCTCACCCTAAACCGTTGACGTACCCTAACCTGTACCCTAAACCGTCCCCGTCCCCGTCCCCTAACCCTAACCCTAACCCTAACCCTAACGCTTACCCGAAGCCTTACCCTCACCCGTCCCCTAATCCTAACCCGTACGCTAACACTAACCCGTACCCTAACACGTACGCTCACCCTAAACCGTTGTCGTACCCTAACCTGTACCCTAAAGCGTCCCCGTCCCCTAACACTAACCCTAACCCTAACCCTAACCCTAACCCTTACCCGAAGACTTACCCTCACCCGTCCCCTAATCCTAAGCCGTACGCTAACACTAACCCGTACCCTAACACGTACGCTCACCCTAAACCGTTGACGTACCCTAACCTGTACCCTAAACCGTCCCCGTCCCGATCCCCTAACCCTAACCCTAACCCTAACCCTTACCCGAAGCCTTACCCTCACCCGTCCCCTAATCCTAACCCGTACGCCAACACTAACCCGTACCCTAACACGTACGCTCACCCTAAACCGTTGTCGTACACTAACCTGTACCCTAAACCGTCCCCATCCCCTAACCGTAACCCTAACCCTAACCCTAACCCTTACCCGAAGCCTTACCCTCACCCGTCCCCGAATCCTAAACCGTACGCTAACACTAACCCGTACCCTAACACGTACGCTCACCCTAAACCGTTGTCGTACCCTAACCTGTACCCTAAACCGTCCCCGTCCCCGTCCCCTAACCCTAACCCGAACCCTAACACTAACCCTTACCCGAAGCCTTACACTCACCCGTCCCCTAATCCTAATCCTTACGCTAACACTAACCCGTACCCTAACACGTACGCTCACCCTAAACCGTTGTCATACCCTAATCTGTACCCTAAACCGTCCCCGTCCCCTAACCCTAACCCTAACCCTTACCCGAAGCCTTACCCTCACCCGTCCCCTAATCCTAACCTGTACGCCAACACTAACCCGTACCCTAACACGTACGCTCACCCTAAATCGTTGTCGTACCCTAACTTGTACCATAAACCGTCCCCGTACCCTAACCCTAACCCTAACCCTAACCCTAACCCTAACACTTACCCGAAGCCTTACCCTCACCCGTCCCCTAATCCTAAGCCGTACGCTAACACTAACCCGTACCCTATCACGTACGCTCACCCTAAACCGTTGTCGTATCCTAACCTGTACCCTAAACCATCCCCGTCCCCTAACCCTAACCCTAACCCTAACCCTAACCCTAACCCTTACCCGAAGCCTTACCCTCACCCGTCCCCTTATCCTAACCCGTGCGCTAACACTAACCCGTACCCTAACTCGTACGCTCACCCTAAACCGTTGTCGTACCCTAACCTGTACCCTAAACCGTCCCCGTCCCCTAACCCTAACCCTAACCCTTACCCGAAGCCTTAACCTCACCCGTCCCCTAATCCTCACCCGTACGCTAACACTAACCCGTACCCTAACACGTACGCTCACCCTAAAACATTGTCGTACCCTAACCTGTACCCTAAACCGTCCCCGTCCCCGTCCCCTAACCCTAACCCTAACCCTAACCCTAACCCTTACCCGAAGCCTTACGCTCACCCGTCCCCTAATCCTAACCCGTACGCTAACACTAACCCGTACCCTAACACGTACGCTCACCCTAAACCGTTGTCGTACCCTAACCTGTACCCTAAACCGTCCCCGTCCCCGTCCCATAACCCTAACCCTAACACTAACGCTTACCCGAATCCTTACCCTCACCCGTCCCCTAATCCTAAACCGTACGCTAACACTAACCCGTACCCTAAAACGTACGCTCCCCCTAAACGGTTGTCGTACCCTAACCTGTACCCTAAACCGTCCACGTCCCCTAACCTTAACCCTAACCCTAACCCTAACACTTACCCGAAGCCTTACCCTCACCCGTCCCCTAATCCTACCCCGTACGTTAACACTAACCCGTACCCTAACACGTACGCTCACACTAAACCGTTGTCGTACCCTAACTTGTACCCTAAACCGTCCCCGTGCCCGTCCCCTAACCGTAACTCTAACCCTAACCCTAACCCTTTCCCGAAGCCTTACCCTCACCCGTCCCCTAATCCTAACCCGTACGCTAACACTAACCCATACCCTAACACGTACGCTCACCCTAAACCGTTGTCGTACCCTAACTTGTACCCTAAACGGTCCCCGTCCCCTAACCCTAACCCTAACCCTAACCCTAACCCTAACCCTTACCCGAAGCCTTACCCTCACCCGTGCCCTAATCCTAACCCGTACACTAACACTAACCCGTACCCTAACACGTACGCTCACCCTAAACCGTTGACGTACCCTAACCTGTACCCTAAACCGTCCCCGTCCCCGTCCCCTAACCCTAACCCTAACCCTAACCCTAACCTTTACCCGAAGCCTTACCCTCAGCCGTCCTCTAATCCTAACCCGTACGCTAACACTAATCCGTACCCTAACACGTACGCTCACCCTAAATCTTTGTCGTACCCTAACCTGTACCCAAAACCATCCCCGTCCCCGTCCCCGTCCCCGTACCCTAACCCTAATCCTAACCCTTACCCGAAGCCTTAACATCACCCGTCCCCTAATCCTAACCCATACGCTAACACTAACCCATACCCTAACATGTACGCTCACCCTAAACCGTTGTCGTACCCTAACCTGTACCCTAAACCGTCCCTGTCCCCGTCCCCTAACCCTAACCCTAGCCCTAACCCTAACCCTAACCCTTACCCGAAGCCTTACCCTCACCCGTCCGCTAATCCTAACCCGTAAGCTAACACTAACCCGTACCCTAACACATACGCTCACCCTAAACCATTGTCGCAGCCGAACCTGTACCCTAAACCGTCCCCGTCCCCTAACCCTAACCCTAACCGTAACCCTATCCCTTACCCGAAGCCTTACCCTCACCCGTCCCCTAATCCTAACCCGTACGCTAACACTAACCCGTACCTTAACACGTACGCTCACCCTAAACCTTTGTCGTACCCTAACCTGTACCCTAAACCGTCCGGGTCCCCTAACCCTAACCCTAACCCTAACCCTAACCCTAACCCTTACGCGAAGCCTTACACTCACCCGTCACCTAATCCTCACCCGTACGCTAACACTAACCCGTACCCTAACACGTACGCTCACCCTAAACCGTTGTCGTACCCTAACCTGTACCCTAAACCGTCCCCTAACCCTAAACCTAACCCTAACCCTAACCCTAACCCTTACCCTTACCCGAAGCCTTACCCTCACCCGTCCCCTAATCCTAACCCGTACGCTAACACTAACCCGTACCCTAACACGTACGCTCACCCTAAACCGTTGTCGTACCCTAACCTGTACCCTAAACCGTCCCCGTCCCCGTCCCCTAACCCTAACCCTAACCCTAACCCTAACCCTTACGCGAAGCCTTACCCACACCCGTCCCCTAATCCTAACCCGTACGCTAACACTAACCCGTACCCTAACACGTACGCTCACCCTAAACCTTTGTCGTACCCTAACCTGTACCCTAAACCGTCCCCGTCCCCTAACCCTAACCCTAACCCTTACCCGAAGCTTTACCCTCACACGTTCCCTAATCCTAACCCGTACGCTAACACTAACCAGTACCCTAACACGTACGCTCACCCTAAACTGTTGTCGTACCCTAACTTGTACCCTAAACCGTCCCCATCCCCTAACCCTAACCCTAACCCTAACCCTTACCCGAAGCCTTACCCTCACCCGTCCCCTAATCCTAACCCGTACGCTAACACTAACCCGTACCTTAAAACGTACGCTCACCCTAAACCGTTGTCATACCCTAACCTGTACCCTAAACCGTCCCCGTCCCCTAACCCTAACCCTAACCCTAACCTTAACCCTAACGCTTCCCCGAAGCCTTACCCTCACCCGTCCCCTAATCCTATCCCGTACGCTAACACTAACCCGTACCCTAACACGTACGCTCACCCTAAACTGTTGTCGTACCCTAACCTCTACCCTAAACCGTCCCTGACCCCGTCCCGTAACCCTAACCCTAACCCTAACACTATCCCTAACCCTTACCCGAAGCCTTAGCCTCACCCGTCCCCTAATCCTAACCCGTACGCTAACACTATCCCGTAACCTAACACGTACGCTCACCCTAAACCGTTGTCGTACCCTAACCTGTACCCTAAAGCGTCCCCGTCCCCTAACGCTAACCCTAACCCTAACCCTAACCCTAACCCTTACCCGAAGACTTACCCTCACCCGTCCCCTAATTCTAACCCTTACGCTAACACTAACCCGTACCCTAACACGTAAGCTCACCCTAAACCGTTGTCGTACCCTAACCTGTACCCTAAACCGTCCCCGTCCCGATCCCCTAACCCTAACCCTAACCCTAACCCTTACCCGAAGCCTTACCCTCACCCGTCCCCTAATCCTAACCGGTACGCCAACACTAACCCGTACCCTAACAAGTACGCTCACCCTAAACCGTTGTCGTACACTAACCTGTACCCTAAACCGTCCCCATCCCCTAACCGTAACCCTAACCCTAACCCTAACCCTTACCCGAAGCCTTACCCTCACCCGTCCCCGAATCCTAAACCGTATGCTAACACTAACCCATACCCTAACACGTACGCTCACCCTAAACCGTTGTCGTACCCTAACCTGTACCCTAAACCGTCCCCGTCCCCGTCCCCTAACCCTAACCCTAACCCTAACATTAACCCTTACCCGAAGCCTTACACTCACCCGTCCCCTAATCCTAATCCGTACGCTAACACTAACCCGTACCCTAACACGTACGCTCACCCTAAACCGTTGTCGTATCCTAACCTGTACCCTAAACCATCCCCGTCCCCTAACCCTAACCCTAACCCTAACCCTAACCCTTACCCGAAGCCTTACCCTCACCCGTCCCCTTGTCCTAACCCGTGCGCTAACACTAACCCGTACCCTAACTCGTACGCTCACCCTAAACCGTTGTCGTACCCTAACCTGTACCCTAAACCGTCCCCGTCCCCTAACCCTAACCCTAACCCTTACCCGAAGCCTTACCCTCACCCGTCCCCTAATCCTCACCCGTACGCTAACACTAACCCGTACCCTAACACGTACGCTCACCCTAAAACATTGTCGTACCCTAACCTGTACCCTAAACCGTCCCCGTCCCCGTCCCCTAACCCTAACCCTAACCCTAACCCTAACCCTTACCCGAAGCCTTACGCTCACCCGTCCCCTAATCCTAACCCGTACGCTAACACTAACCCGTACCCTAACACGTACGCTCACCCTAAACCGTTGTTGTACCCTAACCTGTACCCTAAACCGTCCCCGTCCCCTAACCCTAAACCTTACCCTAGTCCTAACCCTAACCCTTACCCGAAGCCTTACCCTCACCCGTCCCTAATCCTCACCCGTACGCTAACACTAACCCGTACCCTAACACGTACGCTCACCCTGAACCGTTGTCATACCCTAATCTGTACCCTAAACCGTCCCCGTCCCCTAACCCTAACCCTAACCCTAACCCTAACCCTTACCCGAAGCCTTACCCTCACCCGTCCCCTAATCCTAACCTGTACGCTAACACTAACCCGTACCCTAACACGTACGCTCACCCTAAATCGTTGTCGTACCCTAACCTGTACCCTAAACCGTCCCCGTACCTTAACCCTAACCCTAACCCTAACCCTAACACTTACCCGAAGCCTTACCCTCACCCGTCCCCTAATCCTAAGCCGTACGCTAACACTAACACGTACCCTAACACGTACGCTCACCCTAAACCGTTGTCGTACCCTAACCTGTACCCTAAACCGTCCCCGTCCCCTAACCCTCACCCTAAACCTAACCCTAACCCTTACCCGAAGCCTTACACTCACCCGTCCCCTTATCCTAAACCGTGTGCTAACACTAACCCGTACCCTAACTCGTACGCTCACCCTAAACCGTTGTCGTACCCTAACCTGTACCCTAAACCGTCCCCGTCCCCTAACCCTAACCCTAACCCTTACCCGAAGACCTACCCTCACCCGTCACCTAATCCTCACCCGTACGCTAACACTAACTCGTACCCTAACACGTACGCTCACCCTAAAACATTGTCGTACCCTAACCTGTACCCTAAACCGTCCCCGTCGCCTAACCCTAACCCTAACCCTAACCCTAACCCTAACCCTTACCCGAAGCCTTACGCTCACCCGTCCCCTAATCCTAACCCGTACGCTAACACTAACCCGTACCCTAACACGTACGCTCACCCTAAACCGTTGTTGTACCCTAACCTGTACCCTAAACCGTCCCCGTCCCCTAACCCTAAACCTAACCCTAGTCCTAACCCTAACCCTTACCCGAAGCCTTACCCTCACCCGTCCCCTAATCCTCACCCTTACGCTAACACTAACCCGTACCCTAACACGTACGCTCACCCTAAACCGTTGTCGTACCCTAACCTGTACCCTAAACCGTCCCCGTCCCCGTCCCCTAACCCTAACCCTAACACTAACCCTTACCCGAAGCCTTACCCTCACCCGTCCCCTAATCCTAACCCGTACGCTAACACTAACCCGTACCCTAACACGTACGCTCCCCCTAAACGGTTGTCGTACCCTAACCTGTACCCTAAACCGTCCACGTCCCCTAACCTTAACCCTAACCCTAACCCTAACACTTACCCGAAGCCTTACCCTCACCCGTCCCCTAATCCTACCCCGTACGTTAACACTAACCCGTACCCTAACACGTACGCTCACACTAAACCGTTGTCGTACCCTAACTTGTACCCTAAACCGTCCCCATGCCCGTCCCCTAACCGTAACTCTAACCCTAACCCTAACCCTTTCCCGAAGCCTTACCCTCACCCGTCCCCTAATCCTAACCCGTACGCTAACACTAACCCATACCCTAACACGTACGCTCACCCTAAACCGTTGTCGTACCCTAACTTGTACCCTAAACGGTCCCCGTCCCCTAACCCTAACCCTAACCCTAACCCTAACCCTAACCCTTACCCGAAGCCTTACCCTCACCCGTGCCCTAATCCTAACCCGTACACTAACACTAACCCGTACCCTAACACGTACGCTCACCCTAAACCGTT
Organism: Delphinapterus leucas; assembly: GCF_059928025.1. Taxonomy (NCBI): domain Eukaryota; kingdom Metazoa; phylum Chordata; class Mammalia; order Artiodactyla; family Monodontidae; genus Delphinapterus; species Delphinapterus leucas. The sequence continues at coordinate 116,109,412 of NC_143135.1, read as the reverse complement.
GACGTACCCTAACCTGTACCCTAAACCATCCCCGTCCCCGTCCCCTAACCCTAACCCTAACCCTAACCCTAAACTTTACCCGAAGCCTTACCCTCAGCCGTCCTCTAATCCTAACCCGTACGCTAACACTAATCCGTACCCTAACACGTACGCTCACCCTAAATCTTTGTCGTACCCTAACCTGTACCCAAAACCATCCCCGTCCCCGTCCCCGTCCCCGTACCCTAACCCTAATCCTAAGCCTTACCCGAAGCCTTAACATCACCCGTCCCCTAATCCTAACCCATACGCTAACACTAACCCATACCCTAACATGTACGCTCACCCTAAACCGTTGTCGTACCCTAACCTGTACCCTAAACCGTCCCTGTCCCCGTCCCCTAACCCTAACCCTAGCCCTAACCCTAACCCTAACCCTTACCCGAAGCCTTACCCTCACCCGTCCGCTAATCCTAACCCGTAAGCTATCACTAACCCGTACCCTAACACGAACGCTCACCCTAAACCATTGTCGCAGCCGAACCTGTACCCTAAACCGTCCCCGTCCCCTAACCCTAACCCTAACCGTAACCCTATCCCTTACCCGAAGCCTTACCCTCACCCGTCCCCTAATCCTAACCCGTACGCTAACACTAACCCGTACCTTAACACGTACGCTCACCCTAAACCTTTGTCGTACCCTAACCTGTACCCTAAACCGTCCGGATCCCCTAACCCTAACCCTAACCCTAACCCTAACCCTAAACCTTACGCGAATCCTTACACTCACCCGTCACCTAATCCTCACCCGTACGCTAACACTAACCCGTACCCTAACACGTACGCTCACCCTAAACCGTTGTCGTACCCTAACCTGTACCCTAAACCGTCCCCTAACCCTAACCCTAAACCTAACCCTAACCCTAACCCTAACCCTTACCCTTACCCGAAGCCTTACCCTCACCCGTCCCCTAATCCTAACCCGTACGCTAACACTAACCCGTACCCTAACACGTACGTTCACCCTAAACCGTTGTCGTACCCTAACCTGTACCCTAAACCGTCCCCGTCCCCGTCCCCTAACCCTAACCCTAACCCTAACCCTAACCCTTACGCGAAGCCTTACCCACACCCGTCCCCTAATCCTAACCCGTACGCTAACACTAACCCGTACCCTAACACGTACGCTCACCCTAAACCTTTGTCGTACCCTAACCTGTACCCTAAACCGTCCCCGTCCCCTAACCCTAACCCTAACCCTTACCCGAAGCTTTACCCTCACACGTTCCCTAATCCTAACCCGTACGCTAACACTAACCAGTACCCTAACACGTACGCTCACCCTAAACTGTTGAAGTACCCTAACTTGTACCCTAAACCGTCCCCGTCCCCTAACCCTAACCCTAACCCTAACCCTTACCCGAAGCCTTACCCTCACCCGTCCCCTAATCCTAACCCGTATGCTAACACTAACCCGTACCCTAAAACGTACGCTCGCCCTAAACCGTTGTCATACCCTAACCAGTACCCTAAACCGTCCCCGTCCCCTAACCCTAACCCTAACCCTAACCTTAACCCTAACGCTTACCCGAAGCCTTACCCTCACCCGTCCCCTAATCCTAACCCGTACGCTAACACTAACCCGTACCCTAACACGTACGCTCACCCTAAACTGTTGTCGTACCCTAACCTGTACCCTAAACCGTCCCTGTCCCCGTCCCCTAACCCTAAACCTAGCCCTAACCCTAACCCTAACCCTTACCCAAAGCCTTACCCTCACCCGTCCGCTAATCCTAACCCGTAAGCTAACACTAACCCGTACCCTAACACGTACGCTCACCCTAAACCATTGTCGCAGCCGAACCTGTACCCTAAACCGTCCCCGTCCCCTAACCCTAACCCTAACCGTAACCCTATCCCTTACCCGAAGCCTTACCCTCACCCGTCCCCTAATCCTAACCCGTACGCTAACACTGATCCGTACCTTAACACGTACGCTCACCCTAAACCTTTGTCGTACCCTAACCTGTACCCTAAACCGTCCGGATCCCCTAACCCTAACCCTAACCCTAACCCTAACCCTAACTCTTACGCGAAGCCTTACACTCACCCGTCACCTAATCCTCACCCGTACGCTAACACTAACCCGTACCCTAACACGTACGCTCACCCTAAACCGTTGTCGTACCCTAACCTGTACCCTAAACCGTCCCCTAACCCTAACCCTAAACCTAACCCTAACCCTAACCCTAACCCTTACCCTTACCCGAAGCCTTACCCTCACCCGTCCCCTAATCCTAACCCGTACGTTAACACTAACCCGTACCCTAACACGTACGCTCACCCTAAACCGTTGTCGTACCCTAACCTGTACCCTAAACCGTCCCCGTCCCCGTCCCCTAACCCTAACCCTAACCCTAACCCTAACCCTTACGCGAAGCCTTACCCACACCCGTCCCCAATCCTAACCCGTACGCTAACACTAACCCGTACCCTAACACGTACGCTCACCCTAAACCTTTGTCGTACCCTAACCTGTACCCTAAACCGTCCCCGTCCCCTAACCCTAACCCTAACCCTTACCCGAAGCTTTACCCTCACACGTTCCCTAATCCTAACCCGTACGCTAACACTAACCAGTACCCTAACACGTACGCTCACCCTAAACTGTTGTCGTACCCTAACTTGTACCCTAAACCGTCCCTGTCCCCTAACCCTAACCCTAACCCTAACCCTTACCCGAAGCCTTACCCTCACCCGTCCCCTAATCCTAACCCGTACGCTAACACTAACCCGTACCCTAAAACGTACGCTCACCCAAAACCGTTGTCATACCCTAACCTGTACCCTAAACCGTCCCCGTCCCCTAACCCTAACCCTAACCCTAACCTTAACCCTAACGCTTACCGGAAGCCTTACCCTCACCCGTCCCCTAATCCTAACCCGTACGCTAACACTAACCCGTACCCTAACACGTACGCTCACCCTAAACTGTTGTCGTACCCTAACCTCTACCCTAAACCGTCCCTGTCCCCGTCCCCTAACCCTAACCCTAGCCCTAACCCTAACCCTAACCCTTACCCGAAGCCTTACCCTCACCCGTCCGCTAATCCTAACCCGTAAGCTAACACTAACCCGTACCCTAACATGTACGCTCACCCTAAACCATTGTCGCAGCCGAACCTGTACCCTAAACCGTCCCCGTCCCCTAACCCTAACCCTAACCGTAACCCTATCCCTTACCCGAAGCCTTACCCTCACCCGTCCCTAATCCTCACCCGTACGCTAACACTAACCCGTACCCTAACACGTACGCTCACCCTGAACCGTTGTCATACCCTTATCTGTACCCTAAACCGTCCCCGTCCCCTAACCCTAACCCTAACCCTAACCCTAACCCTTACCCGAAGCCTTACCCTCACCCGTCCCCTAATCCTAACCTGTACGCTAACACTAACCCGTACCCTAACACGTACGCTCACCCTAAATCGTTGTCGTACCCTAACCTGTACCCTAAACCATCCCCGTACCTTAACCCTAACCCTAACCCTAACCCTAACACTTACCCGAAGCCTTACCCTCACCCGTCCCCTAATCCTAAGCCGTACGCTAACACTAACACGTACCCTAACACGTACGCTCACCCTAAACCGTTGTCGTACCCTAACCTGTACCCTAAACCGTCCCCGTCCCCTAACCCTCACCCTAAACCTAACCCTAACCCTTACCCGAAGCCTTACCCTCACCCGTCCCCTTATCCTAAACCGTGTGCTAACACTAACCCGTACCCTAACTCGTACGCTCACCCTAAACCGTTGTCGTACCCTAACCTGTACCCTAAACCGTCCCCGTCCCCTAACCCTAACCCTAACCCTTACCCGAAGACCTACCCTCACCCGTCCCCTAATCCTCACCCGTACGCTAACACTAACTCGTACCCTAACACGTACGCTCACCCTAAAACATTGTCGTACCCTAACCTGTACCCTAAACCGTCCCCGTCGCCTAACCCTAACCCTAACCCTAACCCTAACCCTAACCCTTACCCGAAGCGTTACGCTCACCCGTCCCCTAATCCTAACCCGTACGCTAACACTAACCCGTACCCTACCACGTACGCTCACCCTAAACCGTTGTTGTACCCTAACCTGTACCCTAAACCGTCCCCGTCCCCTAACCCTAAACCTAACCCTAGTCCTAACCCTAACCCTTACCCGAAGCCTTACCCTCACCCGTCCCCTAATCCTCACCCGTACGCTAACACTAACCCGTACCCTAACACGTACGCTCACCCTAAACCGTTGTCGTACCCTAACCTGTACCCTAAACCGTCCCCGTCCCCGTCCCCTAACCCTAACCCTAACACTAACCCTTACCCGAAGCCTTACCCTCACCCGTCCCCTAATCCTAACCCGTACGCTAACACTAACCCGTACCCTAACACGTACGCTCCCCCTAAACGGTTGTCGTACCCTAACCTGTACCCTAAACCGTCCACGTCCCCTAACCTTAACCCTAACCCTAACCCTAACACTTACCCGAAGCCTTACCCTCACCCGTCCCCTAATCCTAACCCGTACGTTAACACTAACCCGTACCCTAACACGTACGCTCACCCTAAACCGTTGTCGTACCCTAACTTGTACCCTAAACCGTCCCCGTGCCCGTCCCCTAACCGTAACTCTAACCCTAACCCTAACCCTTTCCCGAAGCCTTACCCTCACCCGTCCCCTAATCCTAACCCGTACGCTAACACTAACCCGTACCCTAACACGTACGCTCACCCTAAACCGTTGTCGTACCCTAACTTGTACCCTAAACCGTCCCCGTCCCCTAACCCTAACCCTAACCCTAACCCTAACCCTAACACTTACCCGAAGCATTACCCTCACCCGTGCCCTAATCCTAACCCGTACACTAACACTAACCCGTACCCTAACACGTACGCTCACCCTAAACCGTTGACGTACCCTAACCTGTACCCTAAACCGTCCCCGTCCCCGTCCCCTAACCCTAACCCTAACCCTAACCCTAACGCTTACCCGAAGCCTTACCCTCACCCGTCCCCTAATCCTAACCCGTACGCTAACACTAACCCGTACCCTAACACGTACGCTCACCCTAAACCGTTGTCGTACCCTAACCTGTACCCTAAAGCGTCCCCGTCCCCTAACGCTAACCCTAACCCTAACCCTAACCCTAACCCTTACCCGAAGACTTACCCTCACCCGTCCCCTAATCCTAACCCGTACGCCAACACTAACCCGTACCCTAACACGTACGCTCACCCTAAACCGTTGTCGTACACTAACCTGTACCCTAAACCGTCCCCATCCCCTAACCGTAACCCTAACCCTAACCCTAACCCTTACCCGAAGCCTTACCCTCACCCGTCCCCGAATCCTAAACCGTACGCTAACACTAACCCGTACCCTAACACGTACGCTCACCCTAAACCGTTGTCGTACCCTAACCTGTACCCTAAACCGTCCCCGTCCCCGTCCCCTAACCCTAACCCGAACCCTAACACTAACCCTTACCCGAAGCCTAACACTCACCCGTCACCTAATCCTAATCCTTACGCTAACACTAACCCGTACCCTAACACGTACGCTCACCCTAAACCGATGTCATACCCTAATCTGTACCCTAAACCGTCCCCGTCCCCTAACCCTAACCCTAACCCTTACCCGAAGCCTTACCCTCACCCGTCCCCTAATCCTAACCTGTACGCCAACACTAACCCGTACCCTAACACGTACGCTCACCCTAAATCGTTGTCGTACCCTAACTTGTACCATAAACCGTCCCCGTACCCTAACCCTAACCCTAACCCTAACCCTAACCCTAACACTTACCCGAAGCCTTACCCTCACCCGTCCCCTAATCCTAAGCCGTACGCTAACACTAACCCGTACCCTAACACGTACGCTCACCCTAAACCGTTGTCGTATCCTAACCTGTACCCTAAACCATCCCCGTCCCCTAACCCTAACCCTAACCCTAACCCTAACCCTTACCCGAAGCCTTACCCTCACCCGTCCCCTTATCCTAACCCGTGCGCTAACACTTACCCGTACCCTAACTCGTACGCTCACCCTAAACCGTTGTCGTAGCCTAACCTGTACCCTAAACCGTCCCCGTCCCCTAACCCTAACCCTAACCCTTACCCGAAGCCTTACCCTCACCTGTCCCCTAATCCTCACCCGTACGCTAACACTAACCCGTACCCTAACACGTACGCTCACCCTAAAACATTGTCGTACCCTAACCTGTACCCTAAACCGTCCCCGTCCCCGTCCCCTAACCCTAACCCTAACCCTAACCCTAACCCTTACCCGAAGCCTTACGCTCACCCGTCCCCTAATCCTAACCCGTACGCTAACACTAACCCGTACCCTAACACGTACGCTCACCCTAAACCGTTGTTGTACACTAACCTGTACCCTAAACCGTCCCCGTCTCCTAACCCTAAACCTAACCCTAGTCCTAACCCTAACCCTTACCCGAAGCCTTACCCTCACCCGTCCCTAATCCTCACCCGTACGCTAACACTAACCCGTACCCTAACACGTACGCTCACCCTAAACCGTTGTCATACCCTAATCTGTACCCTAAACCGTCCCCGTCCCCTAACCATAACCCTAACCCTAACCCTAACCCTTACCCGAAGCCTTACGCTCACCCGTCCCCTAATCCTAACCCGTACGCTAACACTAACCCGTACCCTAACACGTACGCTCACCCTAAACCGTTGTTGTACACTAACCTGTACCCTAAACCGTCCCCGTCTCCTAACCCTAAACCTAACCCTAGTCCTAACCCTAACCCTTACCCGAAGCCTTACCCTCACCCGTCCCTAATCCTCACCCGTACGCTAACACTAACCCGTACCCTAACACGTACGCTCACCCTAAACCGTTGTCATACCCTAATCTGTAGCCTAAACCGTCCCCGTCCCCTAACCCTAACCCTAACCCTAACCCTAACCCTTACCCGAAGCCTTACCCTCACCCGTCCCCTAATCCTAACCCGTACGCTAACACTAACCCGTACCCTAACACGTACGCTCAGCCTAAACCGTTGTCGTACCCTAACCTGTAACCTAAACCGTCCCCGTCCCCATCCCCTAACCCTAACCCTTACCCGAAGCCTTAACCTCACCCGTCCCCTAATCCTAAACCGTACGCTAACACTAACCCGTACCCAACACATACGCTCACCCTAAACCGTTGTTGTACCCTAACCTGTACCCTAAACCGTCCCCGCCCCCTAACCCTAACCTTAACCCTAACCCTTACCCGAAGCCTTACCCTCACACGTCCCCTAATCCTAACCCGTACGCTAACACTAACCCGTGCCCTAACACATACGCTCACACTAAACCGTTGTCGTACCCTAACCTGTATCCTAAACCGTCTCCGTCCCTTAACCCTAACCCGAACCCTAACCCTAACACTTACCCGAATCCTTACCCTCACCCGTCCCCTAATCCTAACCCGTACGCTAACGCTAACCCGTACCCTAACACGTACGCTCACCCTAAACCGTTGTCATGCCCTAAACTGTACCCTAAATCGTCCCCGTCCCCGTCACCTAACCCTAACCCTAACCCTAACACTTACCCGAAGCCTTACCCTCACCCGTCCCCTAATCCTAACCCGTACGCTAACACTAACCCGTACCCTAACACGTACGCTCACCCTAAACCGTTGTCGTACCCTAACCTGTACCCTAAACCGTCCCCGTCCCCGTCCCCTAACCCTAAACCTAACCCTCACCCTAACCTTAACCCTTACCCGAAGCCTTACCCTCACCCGTCCCCTAATCCTAACCCGTACGCTAACACTAACCCGTACCCTAACACGTACGCTCACCCTAAACCGTTGTGGTACCCTAACCTTTACCCTAAACCGTCCCCATCCCCTAACCCTATCCCTAACCCTAACCCTTACCCGAAGTCTTACCCTCACCCGTCCCCTAATCCTAACCCGTACGCTAACACTAACCCGTACCCTAACACGTACGCTCACCCTAAACCGTTGTCGTACCCTAACCTGTACCCTAAACCGTCCCCGTCCCCTAACCCTAACACTAACCCTAACCCTAACCCTAACCCTTACCCGAAGCCTTACACTCACCCGTCCCCGAATCCTAACCCGTACGCTAACACTAACCCATACCCTAACACGTACGCTCACCCTAAACCGTTGTCGTACCCTAACTTGTACCCTAAACCGTCAGCGTCCCCGTCCCCTAACCCTAACCCTAACCCTAACCCTAACCCTAACCCTTATCCGAAGCCTTACCCTCACCCCTCCCCTATTCCTAACCCGTACGCAAACACTAACCCACACCCTAAAACGTACGCTCACCCTAAACCGTTGTCGTACCCTAACCTGTACCATAAACCGTCCCCGTCCCCTAACCCTAACCCTAACCCTAAAACTAACCCTAACCCTTACCCGAAGCCTTACCCTCAACCGACCCCTAATCCTAACCTGTACGCTAACACTAACCCTTACCCTAACACGTACGCTAACCCTAAACTGTTGTCGTACACTAACCTGTACCCTAAACCGTCCCCGTACCCTAAACCTAACCCTAACCCTAAACCTAACCCTAACCCTTACCCGAAGCCTTACCCTCACCCGTCCCCTAATCCTAACCCGTACGCTAACACTAACCCATACCCTAACAGGTACGCTCACCCTAAACCGTTCTCGTACCCTAAACCGTCCCCGTCCCCTAACCCTAAACCTAACCCTAACCCTAACCCTAACCCTTACCTGAAGCCTTACCCTCACCCGTCCCCTAATCCTAACCCGTACGCTAACACTAACCCGTACCCTAACACGTACGCTCACCCTAAACCATTGTCGTACCCTAAGCTGTACCCTAAAGTGTCCCCGTCCCCGTCCCCTAACCCTAACCCTAACCCTAACCCTAACCCTTACCCGAAGCCATACCCTCAACCATCCCCTAATCCTAACCCGTACGCTAACACTAACACGTACCCTAACACGTACGCTCACCCTAAACGGTTGTCGTACCCTAACCTGTACCCTAAGCCGTCCCCGTCCCCTAACCCTAACCCTAAACCTAACCCTAACCCTTACCCGAAGCCTTACCCTCACCCGTCCCCTAATCCTAACCCGTACGCTAACACTAACCCGTACCCTAACACGTACGCTCACCCTAAACCGTTGTCGTACCCTAACCTGTACCCTAAACTGCCCCCGTCCCCTAACCCTAACCCTAACCATAACCCTAACCCTTACCCGAAGACTTACCCTCACCCGTTCCCTAATCCTAACCCGTACGATAACACTAACCCGTAACCTAACACGTACGCTCACCCTAAATCGTTGTCGTACCCTAACCTGTACCCTAAACCGTCCCCGTCCCCTAACCCTAACCCTAACCCTAACCCTAACCCTAACCCTTACCTGTAGCCTGACCCTCACCCGTCCCTTTTTCCTAACCCGTACGCTAACACTAACCCGTACCCTAACACGTACGCTCACACTAAACCGTTGTCGTACCCTAACCTGTACCCTAAACCGTCCCCGTCCCCTAACCCTAACCCTAACCCTAACCCTAACCCTTACCCGAAGCCTTACACTCACCCGTCCCCTAATCCTAACCCGTACGCTAACACTAATCCGTACCCTAACACTTACGCTCACTCTAAACCGTTGTCGTACCCTAACCTGTACCCTAAGCCGTCCCCGTCCCCTAACCCTAACCCTAACCCTAAAACTTACCCGAAGCCTTACCCTCACACGTCCCCTAATCCTAACCCGTACGCTAACACTAACCCGTACCCTAACACGTACCCTCACCCTAAACCGTTGTCGTACCCTAACCTGTACCCTAAACCGTCCCCGTCCCCATCCCCTTACCCTAACCCTAACCCTAACCCTAACCCTTACCCGAAGCCTTAACCTCACCCGTCCCCTAATCCTAAACCGTACGCTAACACTAACACGTACCCAAAACATACGCTCACCCTAAACCGTTGTCGTACCCTAACCTGTACCCTAAACCGTCCCCGCCCCCTAACCCTAACCCTAACCCTAACCCTAACCCTTACCCGAAGCCTTACCCTCACCCGTCCCCTAATCCTAACCCGTACGCTAACACTAACCCGTACCCTAACACGTACGCTCACCCTAAACCGTTGTCGTACCCTAACCTGTACCCTAAACCGTCCCCGTCCCCTAACCCTAACCCTAACCCTAAACCTAACCCTAACACTTACCTGAAGCCTTACTGTCACCCGTCCCCTAATCCTAACCCGTACGCTAACACTAACCCGTGCCCTAACACGTACGCTCACACTAAACCGTTGTCGTACCCTAACCTGTATCCTAAACCGTCTCCGTCCCTTAACCCTAACCCAAACCCTAACCCTAACCCTTACCCGAATCCTTACCCTCACCCGTCCTCTAATCCTAACCCGTACGATAACGCTAACCCGTACCCTAACACGTACGCTCACCCTAAACCGTTGTCGTACCCTAAACTGTACCCTAAATCGTCCCCGTCCCCGTCACCTAACCCTAACCCTAACCCTAACCATTACCCGAAGCCTTACACTCACCCGTTCCCTAATCCTAACCCGTACGCTAATACTAACCCGTAACCTAACACGTACGCTCACCCTAAATCTTTGTCGTACCCTAACCTGTACCCTAAACCGTCCCCGTCCCCAACCTTAACCCTAACCCTAACCCTAACCCTAACCCTTACCTGTAGCCTTACCCTCACCCGTCCCCTAATCCTAACCCGTACGCTAACACTAACCCGTACCCTAACACGTACGCTCACCCTAAACCGTTGTCGTACCCTAACCTGTACCCTAAACCGTCCCCGTCCCCTAACCCTAAGCCTAACCCTAACCCTAACCCTTACCCGAAGCCTTACACTCACCCGTCCCCTAATCCTAACTCGTACGCTAACACTAATCCGTACCCTAACACTTACGCTCACTCTAAACCGTTGTCGTACCCTAACCGGTACCCTAAGCCGTCCCCGTCCCCTAACCCTAACCCTAACCCTAACCCTAACCCTTACCCGAATCCTTACCCTCACCCGTCCCCTAATCCTAACCCGTACGCTAACACTAACACGTACCCTAACACGTACCCTCACCCTAAACCGTTGTCGTACCATAACCTGTACCCTAAACCCTCCCCGTGCCCGTCCCCTAACCCTAAACCTAACCCTAACCCTAACCCTTTCCCGAAGCCTTACCCTCACCCGTCCCCTAATCCTAACCCGTACGCTAACACTAACCCGTACCCTAACACGTACGCTCACCCTAAACAGTTGTCGTAACCTAACGTGTACCCTAAACCGTCCCCGTCCCCTAACCCTAACCCTAACCCTAACCCTAACCCTAACCCTTACCCGAAGCCTTACCCTCACCCGTCCCCTAATCCTAACCCGTACACTAACACTAACCCGTACCCTAAGACGTACGCTCACCCTAAACCGTTGACGTACCCTAACCTGTACCCTAAACCGTCCCTGTCCCCTAACCCTAACCCTAACCCTAACCCTAACACTAAACCTTACCCGAAGCCTTACCCTCACCCGTCCCCTAATCCTAACCCGTACGCTAACACTAACCGTACCCTAACACGTACGCTCACCCTAAACCGTTGTCGTACCCTAACCTGTATCCTAAACCGTCCCCGTCCGCTAAACCTAACTCTAACCCTAACCCTAACCCTAACCTTTACCCGAAGCCTTACCCTCACCCATCCCCTAATCCTAACCCGTACGCTAACACTAACCCATACCCTAACACGTACGCTCAACCTAAACTGTTGTCGTACCCTAACCTGTACCCTAAACCGTCCCAGTCCCCGTCCCCTAACCCTAACCCTAACCCTAACCCTAACCCTAACCCTAACCCTTACCCGAAGCCTTACTCTCACCCGTCCCCTAATCCTAACCCGTACGCTAACACTAACCCGTACCCTAACACGTACGCTCACCCTAAAACGTTGTCGTAATCTAACGTGTACCCTAAACCGTCCCCGTCCCCTAACCCTATTCCTAACCCTAACCCTTACCCGAAGTCTTACCCTCACACGTCACCTAATCCTAACCCGTACGCTAACACTAACCCGTACCCTAACACGTACGCTCACCCTAAACCGTTGTCGTACCCTAACCTGTACCCTAAACCGTCCCCGTCCCCGTCCCTTAACCCTAAACCTAACCCTAACCCTAACCCTTACCCGAAGCCTTACCCTCACCCGTCCCCTAATCCTAACCCGTACGCTAACACTAACCCGTACCCTAACACGTACGATCACCCTAAACCATTGTCGTACCCTAACATGTACACTAAACCGTCCCCGTCCTCTAACCCTAACCCTAACCCTAACCCTAACACTAAAACTTACCCGAAGCCTTACCCTCACCCGTCCCCTAATCCTAACCCGTACGCTAACACTAACCGTACCCTAACACGCACGCTCACCCTAAACCGTTGTCGTACCCTAACCTGTACCCTAAACCGTCCCCGTCCCCGTCCCCGTCCCCGTCACCTAACCCTAACCCTAACCCTAACCCTTACCCGAAGCCTTACCCTCACCCGTCCCCTAATCCTAACCCGTACGCTAACACTAACCCGTACCCTAACATGTACGCTCACCCTAAACTGTTGTCGTACCCTAACTTGTACCCTAAACCGTCCCCGTCCCCGTCCCTTAACCCTAACCCTAACCCTAAACCTAACCCTTACCCGAAGCCTTACCCTCACCCGTCCCCTAATCCTAACCCGTACGCTAACACTAACCCGTACCCTAACACGTACGCTCACCCTAAACCGTTGTCGTACCCTAATATGTACCCTAAACCGTCCCCGTCCCCTAACCCTAACACTAACCCTAACCCTAACCCTAACCCTTACCCGAAGCCTTACCCTCACCCGTCCCTTAATCCTAACCCGTACGCTAACACTAACCCGTACCCTAACACGTACGCTCACCCTAAACCGTTGTCGTACCCTAACCTGTACCCTAAACCGTCCCCGTCCCCGTCCCCTAACCCTAACCCTAACCCTAACCCTAACCCTTACCCGAAGCCTTACCCTCACCCGTCCCCTATTCCTAACCCGTACGCAAACAATAACCCACACCCTAACACAAACGCTCACCCTAAACCGTTGTCGTACCCTACCTGTACCCTAAACCGTCCCAGTCCCCTAACCCTAACCCTAACCCTAACACTAACCCTAACCCTAACCCTTACCCGAAGCCTTACCCTCACCGTCCCCTAATCCTAACCCATAGACTAACACTAAACCGTACCCTAAAACGTACGCTCACCCTAAACCGTTGTCGTACCCTAACCTGTACCCTAAACCGTCCCCGTCCCCTAACCCTATCCCTAACCCTAACCCTTACCCGAAGTCTTACCCTCACCCGTCCCCTAATCCTAACCCGTACGCTAACACTAACCCGCACCGTAACACGTACGCTCACCCTAAACCGTTGTCGTACCCTAACCTGTACTCTCAACCGTCCCCGTCCCCGTCCCTTAACCCTAACCCTAACCCTAACTCTAAACCTTACCCGAAGCCTTACCCTCACCCGTCCCCTAATCCTAACCCGTACGCTAACACTAACCCGTACCCTAACACGTACGCTCACCCTAAACCGTTGTCGTACCCTAACATGTACCCTAAACCGTCCGCGTCCCCTAACCCTAACACTAACCCTAAACCTAACCCTAACCCTTACCCGAAGCCTTACCCACACCCGACCCCTAATCCTAACCCGTACGCTATCACTAACCCGTACCCTAACACGTACGCTCACCCTAAACCGTTGTCGTACCCTAACCTGTACCCTAAACCGTCCCCGTCCCCTAACCCTAACTCTAACCCTAACCCAAACCATAACCTTTACCCGAAGCCTTACCCTCAACCATCCCCTAATCCTAACCCGTACGCTAACACTAACCCGTACCCTAACACGTACGCTCAACCTAAACTGTTGTCGTACCCTAACCTGTACCCTAAACCGTCCCCGTCCCCTAACCCTAACCCTAACCCTAAACCTAACCCTTACCCGAAGCCTTACCCTCACCCGTCCCCTAATCCTAACCCGTACGCTAACACTAATCCGTACCCTAACACCTACGCTCACCCTAAATCGTTGTCGTACCCTAACATGTACCCTAAACCATCCCCGTCCCCTAACCCTAACCCTAACCCTAACCCTAACCCTTACCCGAAGCCTTACCCTCACCCGTCCCCTAATCCTAACCCATACGCTAACACTAACACGTACCCTAACACGTACGCTCACCCTAAACCATTGTCGTACCCTAACCTGTACCCTAAACCGTCCCCGTCCCCATCCCCTAACCCTAACCCTAACCCTTACCCGAAGCCTTAACCTCACCCGTCCCCTAATCCTAAACCGTACGCTAACACTAACCCGTACCCAACACATACGCTCAGCCTAAACCGTTGTCGTACCCTAACCTGTACCCTAAACCGTCCCCGACCCCTAACCATAACCTTAACCCTAACCCTTACCCGAAGCCTTACCCTCACCCGTCCCCTAATCCTAACCCGTACGCTAACACTAACCCGTACCCTAACACGTACGCTCACCCTAAACCGTTGTCGTACCCTAACCTGTACCCTAAACCGTCCCCGTCCCCTAACCCAAACCCTAACCCTAAACCTAACCCTAACACTTACCCGAAGCCTTACTGTCACCCGTCCCCTAATCCTAACCCGTACGCTAACACTAACCCGTGCCCCAACACGTACGCTCACACTAAACCGTTGTCGTACCCTAACCTGTATCCTAAACCGTCTCCGTCCCTTAACCCTAACCTAACTCTAACCCTAACCCTTACCCGAATCCTTACCCTCAACCGTCCCCTAATTCTAACCCATACGCTAACGCTAACCCGTACCCTAACACGTACGCTCACCCTAAACCGTTGTCGTACCCTAAACTGTACCCTAAATCGTCCCCGTCCCCGTCACCTAACCCTAACCCTAACCCTAACACTTACCCGAAGCCTTACCCTCACCCGTCCCCTAATCCTAACCCGTACGCTAACACTAACCCGTACCCTAACACGTACGCTCACCCTAAACCGTTGTCGTACCCTAACCTGTACCCTAAACCGTCCCCGTCCCCGTCCCCTAACCCTAAACCTAACCCTAACCCTAACCCTAACCCTTACCCGAAGCCTTACCCTCACCCGTCCCCTAATCCTAACCCGTACGCTAACACTAACCCGCACCCTAACACGTACGCTCACCCTAAACCGTTGTCGTACCCTAACATGTACCCTAAACCGTCCCCGTCCCCTAACCCTAACACTAACCCTAACCCTAACCCTAACCCTTACCCGAAGCCTTACACTCACCCGTCCCCGAATCCTAACCCGTACGCTAACACTAACCCATACCCTAACACGTACGCTCACCCTAAACCGTTGTCGTACCCTAACTTGTACCCTAAACCGTCCCCGTCCCCGTCCCCTATCCCTAACCCTAACCCTAACCCTAACCCTTATCCGAAGCCTGACCCTCACCCCTCCCCTATTCCTAAACCGTACGCAAACACTAACCCACACCCTAAAACGTACGCTCACCCTAAACCGTTGTCGTACCCTAACCTGTACCCTAAACCGTCCCCGTCCCCTAACCCTAACCCTAACCTTAAAACTAACCCTAACCCTTACCCGAAGCCTTACCCTCACCCGACCCCTAATCCTAACCTGTACGCTAACACTAACCCTTACCCTAACACGTACGCTAACCCTAAACCGTTGTCGTACACTAACCTGTACCCTAAGCCGTCCCCGTACCCTAAACCTAACCCTAACCCTAACCCTAACCCTAACCCTTACCCGAAGCCTTACCCTCACCCGTCCCCTAATCCTAACCCGTACGCTAACACTAACCCGTACCCTAACACGTACGCTCACCCTAAACCGTTGTCGTACCCTAACCTGTACCCTAAACTGCCCCCGTCCCCTAACCCTAACCCTAACCCTAACCCTAACCCTTACCCAAAGACTTACCCTCACCCGTTCCCTAATCCTAACCCGTACGCTAACACTAACCCGTAACCTAACACGTACGCTCACCCTAAATCGTTTTCGTTATCTAACCTGTACCCTAAACCGTCCCCGTCCCCTAACCCTAACCCTAACCCTAACCCTAACCCTAACCCTTACCTGTAGCCTGACCCTCACCCGTCCCTTATTCCTAACCCGTACGCTAACACTAACCCGTACCCTAACACGTACGCTCACACTAAACCGTTGTCGTACCCTAACCTGTACCGTAAACCGTCCCCGTCCCCTAACCCTAACCCTAACCCTAACCCTAACCCTTACCCGAAGCCTTACACTCACCCGTCCCCTAATCCTAACCCGTACGTAACACTAATCCGTACCCTAACACTTACGCTCACTCTAAACCGTTGTCGTACCCTAACCTGTACCCTAAGCCATCCCCGTCCCCTAACCCTAACCCTAACCCTAACCCTAACCCTTACCCGAAGCCTTACCCTCACACGTCCCCTAATCCTAACCCGTACGCTAACACTAACCCGTACCCTAACACGTACCCTCACCCTAAACCGTTGTCGTACACTAACCTGTACCCTAAACCGTCCCCGTGTCCGTCCCCTAACCCTAAACCTAACCCTAACCATTTCCCGAAGCCTTACCCTCACCCGTCCCCTAATCCTAACCCGTACGCTAACACTAACCCGTACCCTAACACGTACGCTCACCCTAAACCGTTGTCGTACCCTAACCTGTACCCTAAACCGTCCCCGTCCCCGTCCCCGTCCCCTAACCCTAACCCTAACCATTAGCCGAAGCCGTATCCTCACCCGTCCCCTAATCCTAACCCGTACGCCAGCACTAACCCGTAACCTAACATGTACGCTCACCCTAAACCGTTGTCGTACACTAACCTGTACCCTAAACCATCCCCGTCCCCTAACCCTAACCCTAACCCTAACCCTTACCCGAAGCCTTACACTCACCCGTCCCCTAATCCTAACCCATACGCTAACACTAATCCATACCGTAACACCTACGCTCACCCTAAATCGTTGTCGTACCCTAACATGTACCCTAAACCGTCCCCGTCTCCTAACACTAACCCTAACCCGAACCCTAACCCTAACACTTACCCGAAGCCTTACCCTCACCCGTCCCCTAATCCTAACACGTACGCTAACACTAACACGTACCCTAACACGTACGCTCACCCTAAACAGTTGTCGTACCCTAACCTGTACCCTAAACCGTCCCTGTCCCCGTCCCCTAACCCTAACCCTAACCCTAACCCTTACCCGAAGCCGTATCCTCACCCGTCCCCTAATCCTAAACCGTACGCCAACACTAACCCGTAACCTAACACGTACACTCACCCTACACCGTTGTCGTACCCTAACCTGTACCCTAAGGCGTCCCCGTCCCCATCCCCTAACCCTAACCTTAACCCTAACCCTTACCCGAAGCCTTACCCTCACCCGTCCCCTAATCCTAACCCGTACGCTAACACTAACCCGTACCCTAACACGTACGCTCACCCTAAACTGTTGTCGTACCCTAACCTGTACCCTAAACCGTCCCCGTCCCCTAACCCTAACCCTAACACTAACCCTAACCCTAACCCTTACCCGAAGCCTTACCCTCACCCGTCCCCTAATCCTAACCCGTACGCTAACACTAACCCGTACTCTAACACGTACGCTCACCTTAAACCGTTGTCGTACCCTAACCTTTACCTTAAACCATCCCCGTCCCCTAACCCTAACCCAACCCTAACCCTAACCCTAACCCTTACCCGAAGCCTTACCCACACCCGTCCCCTAATCCTAACCCGTATGCTAACACTAACCCGTACCCTAACACGTACGCTCACCCTAAACCGTTGTCGTACCCTAACCTGTACCCTAAACCGTCCCCGTCCCCTTACCCTAACCCTAACCCTAACCCTAACCCTAACCCTTACCCGAAGCCTTACCCTCACCCGTCCCCTAATCCTAACCCGTACGCTAACACTAACCCGTACTCTAACACGTACGCTCACCCTAAACCGTTGTCGTACCCTAACCTTTACCCTAAACCATCCCCGTCCCCTAACCCTATCCCTAACCCTAACCCTAACCCTAACCCTTACCCGAAGCCTTACCCTCACCCGTCCCCTAATCCTAACCCATATGCTAACACTAACCGGTACCCTAACACGTACGCTCACCCTAAACCGTTGTCGTACCCTAACCTGTACCCTAAACCGTCCCCGTCCCCTAACCCGAACCATAACCCTAACCCTAACTATTACCCGAAGCCTTACCCTCACCCGTCCCCTAATCCTAACCCGTACGCTAACACTAACCCCTACCCTAACACGTACGCTCACCCTAAACCGTGGTCGTACCCTAACCTGTACGCTAAACCGTCCCCGTCCCCTAACCCTAACCCTAACACTAACCCTAACCCTAATTCTTACCCGAAGCCTTACACTCACCCGTCCCCTAATCCTAACCCGTACGCTAACACTAACCCGTACCCTAACATGTACGCTCACCCTAAACCGTTTTTGTACCCTAACCTGTACCCTAAACCGTCCCCGTCCCCGTCCCCTAACCCTAAACCTAACCCTAACCCTTACCCGAAGCCTTACCCTCAACCGTCCCCTAATCCTAACCCGTACGCTAACACTAACCCGTACCCTAACACGTACGCTCAACCTAAACCGTTGTCATACACTAACCTGTACACTAAACCGTCCCCGTGCCCGTCCCCTAACCCTAACCCTAACCCGAACCCTAACCGTTGCCCGAAGCCTTACCCTCACCCGTCCCCTAATCCTAACCCGTACGCTAACACTAACCCGTACCCTAAAACGTACGCTCACCCTAAACCGTTGTCGTACCCTAACCTGTACCCTAAACCGTCCCCGTCCCGTAACCCTAACCCTAACTCTAACCCTAACACTAACCCTTACCCGAAGCATTACCCTCACCCTTCCCCTAATCCTAACCCGTACGCTAACACTAAACCGTACCCTAACACATACGCTCATCCTAAACCGTTGTCGTACCCTAACCTGTACCCTAAACCGTCCCCGTCCCCTAACCTTAACCCTAACCCTAAGCCTAAGACTAATCCTTACCCGAAGCCTTACCCTCACCCGTCCCCTAATCCTAACCCGTACGCTAACACTAACCCGTACCCTAACATGTACGCTCACCCTAAACCGTTGTCGTACCCTAACCTGTACCCTAAACCGTCCCCGTCCCCTAACCCTAACCCTAACCCTAACCCTAACCCTAACCCTTACCCGAAGCCTTACCCTAACCCGTCCCCTAATCCTAACTCGTACGCTAACACTAACACGTACCCTAACACGTACCCTCACCCTAAACCGGTGTCGTACCCTAACCTGTACCCTAAACCGTCCCCGTGCCCGTCCCCTAACCCTAACCCTAACCCTAACCCTAATCCTTACCCGAAGCCTTACCCTCACCCGTCCCCTAATCCTAACCCGTACGCTAACACTAACCCGTACCCTAACACGTACGCTCACCGTAAACCGTTGTCGTACACTAACCTGTACCCTAAACCGTCCCCGTCCCCTAACCCTAACCCTAACCCTAACCCTAACACTAACCCTTACCCGAAGCCTTACCCTAACCCGTCCCCTAATCCTAACTCGTACGCTAACACTAACACGTACCCTAACACGTACCCTCACCCTAAACCGGTGTCGTACCCTAACCTGTACCCTAAACCGTCCCCGTGCCCGTCCCCTAACCCTAACGCTAACCCTAACCCTAAGCCTTTCCCGAAGCCTTACCCTCACCCGTCCCCTAATCCTAACCCGTACGCTAACACTAACCCGTACCCTAACACGTACGCTCACCCTAAACCGTTGTCGTACCCTAACCTGTACCCTAAACCGTCCCCGTCCCCTAACCCTAACCCTAAACCTAACTCTAACCCAAACCCTAACCCTTACCCGAAGCCTTAACCTCACCCGTCCCCTAATCCTAACCCGTACGCTAACACTAACCCATACCCTAACACGTACGCTCACCCTAAACCGTTGTCGTACACTTACCTGTACCCTAAACCGTCCCCGTCCCCTAATCCTAACCCTAACCCTAACCCTAACCTTACCGGAAGCCTTACCCTCACCCGTAACCTAATCCTAACCCGTACGCTAACACTAACCCGTACCCTAACACGTACGCTCACCCTAAACCGTTGTCGTACACTAACCTGTACCCTAAACCGTCCCGGTCCCCTAACCCTAAACCTAACCCTAACCCTTACCCGAAGTCTTAACCTCACCCGTCCCCTAATCCTAAACCGTACGCTAACACTAACCCGTACCCTAACACGTACGCTCACCCTAAACCGTTGTCGTACCCTAAACAGTACCCTAAACCGTCCCCGTCCCCTAACCCTAACCCTAACCCTAACCCTAACTCTAACCCTTACCCGAAGCCTTACCCTCACCCGTCCCCTAATGCTAACCCGTACGCTAACACTAACCCGTACTCTAACACGTACGCTCACCCTAAACCGTTGTCGTACCCTAACCTTTACCCTAAACCATCCCCGTCCCCTAACCCTAACCCTAACCCTAACCCTAACCCTAACCCTAACCCTTACCCGAAGCCTTACCCTCACCCGTCCCCTAATCCTAACCCGTACGCTAACACTAACCCGTACCCTAACACGTACGCTCACCATAAACCGTTGTCGTACCCTAACCTGTACCCTAAACCGTCCCCGTCCACTAACCCTATCCCTAACCCTAATCCTAACCGTAACCCTTACCTGAAGCCTTACACTCACCCGTCCTCTAATCCTAACCCGTACGCTAACACTAACACATACCCTAACATGTACGCTCACCCTAAACCGTTGTCGTACCCTAACCTGTACCCTAAACCGTCCCTGTCCCCGTCCCCTAACCCTAACCCTAACCCTAACCATAACCCTTACCCGAAGCCTTACCCTCACCCGTCCCCTAATCCTAACCCGTACGCTAACACTAACCCGTACCCTAACACGTACGCTCACCGTAAACCGTTGTCGTACACTAACCTGTACCCTAAACCGTCCCCGTCCCCTAACCATAACCCTAAACCTAACTGTAACCCAAACCCTAACCCTTACCCGAAGCCTTAACATCACCCGTCCCCTAATCCGAACCCGTACGCTGACACTAACACATAACCTAACACGTACGCTCACCCTAAACCGTTGTCGTACCCTAACCTGTACCCTAAACCGTCCCCGTCCCCTAACCCTAACACTAACCCTAACCCTAACCCTAACCCTTACCCGAAGCCTTACCCTCACCCGTACCCTAATCCTAACCCGTACGCTAACACTAACCCGTACCTTAACACGTATGCTCACCCTAAACCGTTGTCGTACACTAACCTGTACCCTAAACCGTCCCCGTCCCCTAATCCTAAACCTAACCCTAACCCTAACCCTAACCCTTACTCGAAGCCTTACCTTCACCCGTCCCCTAATCCTAACCCGTACGCTAACACTAACCAGTACCCTAACACGTACGCTCACCCTAAACCGTTGTCGTACCCTAACCTGTACCCTAAACCGTCCCCGTCCCCTAACCCTAACACTAACCCTAACCCTTACCCGAAGCCTTACCCTCACCCGTCCCCTAATTCTAACCCGTACGCTAACACTAACCCGTACCCTAACACGTACGCTCACCCTAAACCGTTGTCGTAGCTTAACCTGTACCCTAAACTGTCCCCGTCCCCTAACCCTAACCCTAACCCTAACCGTAACCCTTACCCGAAGCCTTACCCTCACTCGTTCCCTAATCCTAACCCGTACGCTAACACTAACCCGTAACCTAACACGTACGCTCACCCTAAATCGTTGTCGTACCCTAACCTGTACCCTAAACCGTCCCCGTCCCCTAACCCTAACCCTAACCCTAACCCTAACCCTAACCCTAACCCTTACCTGTAGCCTTACCCTCACCCGTACCCTAATCCTAACCCGTATGCTAACACTAACCCGTACCCTAACACGTACGCTCACCCTAAACCGTTGTCGTACCCTAAACTGTACCCTAAACCGTCCCCGTCCCCTAACCCTAACCCTAACCCTAACCCTAACCCTAACCCTTACCCGAAGCCTTACACTCACCCGTCCCCTAATCCTAACCCGTACGCTAACACTAATCCGTACCCTAACACTTACGCTCACTCTAAACCGTTTTCGTACCCTAACCTGTACCCTAAGCCGTCCCCGTCCCCTAACCCTAACCCTAACCCTAACCCTAACCCTAACCCTTACCCGAAGCCTTACCCTCACCCGTCCTCTAATCCTAACCCGTACGCTAACACTAACCCGTACCCTAACACGTACCCTCACCCTAAACCGTTGTCGTACCCTAACCTGTACCCTAAACCGTCCCCGTCCCCGTCCCCTAACCCTAAACCTAACCCTAACCCTAACCCTTTCCCGAAGCCTTACCCTCACCCGTCCCCTAATCCTAACCCGTACGCTAACACTAACCCGTAACCTAACACGTACGCTCACCCTAAACCGTTGTCGTACCCTAACCTGTACCCTAAACCGTCCCCGTCCCCTAACCCTAACCCTAACCTTAATACTAACCGTAACCCTTACCCGAAGCCTTACAATCACCCGTCCCCTAATCCTCACCCGTACGCTAACACTAACCCGTACCCTAACACGTACGCTCACCCTAAATCGTTGTCGTACCCTAACCTGTACCCTAATCCGTCCCCGTCCCCTAACCCTAACCCTAACCCTAACCCTAACCCTAACCCTTACCCGAAGCCTTACCCTCACCCGTCCCCTAATCCTAACCCCTACACTAACACTAACCCATACCCTAACATGTACGCTCACCCTAAACCGTTGACGTACACTAACCTGTACCCTAAAACGTCCCTGTCCCCTAACCCTACCCCTAACCCTAACCCTAACCCTAACCCTTACCCAAAGCCTTCCCCTCACCCGTCCCCTAATCCTAACCCGTACGCTAACACTAACCCGTACCCTAACACGTACGCTCACCCTAAACCGTTGTCGTACCCTAACCTGTACCCTAAACTGTCCCCGTCCCCTAACCCTAACCCTAACCCTAACCCTAACCCTAACACTAACCCTTATCCGAAGCCTTACACTCACCCGTCACCTAATCCTCACCCGTACGCTAACACTAACCCATACCCTAACACGTACGCTCACCCTAAACCGTTGTCGTACCCAAACCTGTACCCTAAACTGTCCCCGTCCCCTAACCCTAACCCTAACCCTAACCCTTACCCGAAGCCTAACACTCACCCGTCCCCTAATCCTAACCCGTACGCTAACACTAACACATACCCTAACACGTACGCTCACCCTAAACCGTTGTTGTACCCTAACTTGTACCCTAAACCGTCCCCGTCCCCTAACCCTAACCCTAACCCTAACCCTAAACCTTACCCGAAGCCTTACCCTCACCCGTCCCATAATCCTAACCCGTACGCTAACACTAAACCATACACTAACATGTACGCTCACCCTAAACCGTTGTCCTACCCTAACCTGTACCCTAAACCGTCCCTGTCCCCGTCCCCTAACCCTAACCCTAACCCTAACCCTAACCCTAAACCTTACCCAAAGCCTTACCCTCACCCGTCCCCTAATCCTAACCCGTACGCTAACACTAACCCGTACCCTAACACGTACGCTCACCCTAAACCGTTGTCGTACCCTAACCTGTACCCTAAACCGTCCCCATCCCCTAAACCTAACCCTAACCCTTACCCGAAGCCTTACCCTCACCCGTCCCCTAATCCTAAACCGTACGCTAACACGAACCCATACCCTAACACGTACGCTCACCCTAAACCGTTGTCGTACCCTAACCTGTACCCTAAACCGTCCCCGTCCACTAACCCTAACCCTAACCCTAACCCTAACCCTAACGCTTACCCGAAGCCTTACCCTCACCCGTCCCCTAATCCTAACCCGTACGCTAACACTAACTGTACCCTAACACGTACGCTCACCCTAAACCGTTGTCGTACACTAACCTGTACCCTAAATCGTCGCCGTCCCCGTCCCCGTCCCCTAACCCTAACCCTAACCCTAACCCTTACCCGAAGCCTTACCCTCACCCGTCCCCTAATCCTAACCCGTACGCTAACACTAAACCGTACCCTAACACGTACGCTCACCCTAAACCGTTGTCGTACCCTAACCTGTACCCTAAAGCGTCCCCGTCCCCTAACGCTAACCCTAACCCTAACCCTAACCCTAACCCTTACCCGAAGACTTACCCTCACCCGTCCCCTAATCCTAACCCTTACGCTAACACTAACCCGTACCCTAACACGTAAGCTCACCCTAAACCGTTGTCGTACCCTAACCTGTACCCTAATCCGTCCCCGTCCCGATCCCCTAACCCTAACCCTAACCCTAACCCTTACCCGAAGCCTTACCCTCAACCGTCGCCTAATCCTAACCCGTACGCCAACACTAACCCGTACCCTAACACGTACGCTCACCCTAAACCGTTGTCGTACACTAACCTGTACCCTAAACCGTCCCCATCCCCTAACCGTAACCCTAACCCTAACACTAACACTTACCCGAAGCCTTACCCTCACCCGTCCCCGAATCCTAAACCGTACGCTAACAATAACCCGTACCCTAACACGTACGCTCACCCTAAACCGTTCTCGTAGCCTAACCTGTACCCTAAACCGTCCCCATCCCCGTCCCCTAAGCCTAACCCTAACCCTAACACTAACCCTTACCCGAAGCCTTACCCTCATCCGTCCCCTAATCCTAACCTGTACGCTAACACTAACCCGTACCCTAACACGTACGCTCACCCTAAATCGTTGTCGTACCCTAACCTGTACCCTAAACCGTCCCCGTACCCTAACCCTAACCCTAACCCTAACCCTAACCCTAACACTTACCCGAAGCCTTACCCTCACCCGTCCCCTAATCCTAAGCCGTACGCTAACACTAACCCGTACCCTAACACGTACACTCACCCTAAACCGTTGTCGTACCCTAACCTGTACACTAAACCGTCCCCGTCCCATAACCCTAACCCTAACCCTAACCCTAACACTTACCCGAAGCCTTACCCTCACCCGTCCCCTTATCCTAAACCGTGTGCTAACACTAACCCCTACCCTAACTCGTACGCTCACACTAAACCGTTGTCGTACCCTAACCTGTACCCTAAACCGTCCCCGTCCCCTAACCCTAACCCTAACCCTTACCCAAAGCCTTACCCTCACCCGTCCCCTAATCCTCACCCGTACGCTAACACTAACCCGTACCCTAACACGTACGCTCACCCTAAAACATTGTCGTACCCTAACCTGTACCCTAAACCTTCCCCGTCCCCTAACCCTAACCCTAACCCTAACCCTAACCTTAACCCTTACCCGAAGCCTTACGCTCACCTGTCCCCTAATCCTAACCCGTACGCTAACACTAACCCGTACCCTAACACGTACGCTCACCCTAAACCGTTGTTGTACCCTAACCTGTACCCTAAACCGTCCCCGTCTCCTAACCCTAAACCTAACCCTAGTCCTAACCCTAACCCTTACCCGAAGCCTTACCCTCACCCGTCCCCTAATCCTCACCCGTACGCTAACACTAACCCGTACCCTAACACGTACGCTCACCCTAAACCGTTGTCGTACCCTAACCTGTACCCTAAACCGTCCCCGTCCCCGTCCCATAACCCTAACCCTAACACTAACGCTTACCCGAATCCTTACCCTCACCCGTCCCCTAATCCTAAACCGTACGCTAACACTAACCCGTACCCTAACACGTACGCTCCCCCTAAACGGTTGTCGTACCCTAACCTGTACCCTAAACCGTCAACGTCCCCTAACCTTAACCCTAACCCTAACCCTAACACTTACCCGAAGCCTTACCCTCACCCGTCCCCTAATCCTACCCCGTACGTTAACACTAACCCGTACCCTAACACGTACGCTCACACTAAACCGTTGTCGTACCCTAACTTGTACCCTAAACCGTCCCCGTGCCCGTCCCCTAACCGTAACTCTAACCCTAACCCTAACCCTTTCCCGAAGCCTTACCCTCACCCGTCCCCTAATCCTAACCCGTACGCTAACACTAACCCATACCCTAACACGTACGCTCACCCTAAACCGTTGTCGTACCCTAACTTGTACCCTAAACCGTCCCCGTCCCCTAACCCTAACCCTAACCCTAACCCTAACCCTAACCCTTACCCGAAGCCTTACCCTCACCCGTGCCCTAATCCTAACCCGTACACTAACACTAACCCGTACCCTAACACGTACGCTCACCCTAAACCGTTGACGTACCCTAACCTGTACCCTAAACCGTCCCCGTCCCCGTCCCCTAACCCTAACCCTAACCCTAACCCTAACCTTTACCCGAAGCCTTACCCTCAGCCTTCCTCTAATCCTAACCCGTACGCTAACACTAATCCGTACCCTAACACGTACGCTCACCCTAAATCTTTGTCGTACCCTAACCTGTACCCAAAACCATCCCCGTCCCCGTCCCCGTCCCCGTACCCTAACCCTAATCCTAACCCTTACCCGAAGCCTTAACATCACCCGTCCCCTAATCCTAACCCATACGCTAACACTAACCCCTACCCTAACATGTACGCTCACCCTAAACCGTTGTCGTACCCTAACCTGTACCCTAAACCGTCCCTGTCCCCGTCCCCTAACCCTAACCCTAGCCCTAACCCTAACCCTAACCCTTACCCGAAGCCTTACCCTCACCCGTCCGCTAATCCTATCCCGTAAGCTAACACTAACCCGTACCCTAACACGTACGCTCACCCTAAACCATTGTCGCAGCCGAACCTGTACCCTAAACCGTCCCCGTCCCCTAACCCTAACCCTAACCGTAACCCTATCCCTTACCCGAAGCCTTACCCTCACCCGTCCCCTAATCCTAACCCGTACGCTAACACTAACCCGTACCTTAACACGTACGCTCACCCTAAACCTTTGTCGTACCCTAAGCTGTACCCTAAACCGTCCGGGTCCCCTAACCCTAACCCTAACCCTAACCCTAACCCTAACCCTTACGCGAAGCCTTACACTCACCCGTCACCTAATCCTCACCCGTACGCTAACACTAACCCGTACCCTAACACGTACGCTCACCCTAAACCGTTGTCGTACCCTAACCTGTACCCTAAACCGTCCCCTAACCCTAACCCTAAAACTAACCCTAACCCTAACCCTAACCCTTACCCTTACCCGAAGCCTTACCCTCACCCGTCCCCTAAACCTAACCCGTACGCTAACACTAACCCGTACCCTAACACGTACGCTCACCCTAAACCGTTGTCGTACCCTAACCTGTACCCTAAACCGTCCCCGTCCCCGTCCCCTAACCCTAACCCTAACCCTAACCCTAACCCTAACCCTTACGCGAAGCCTTACCCACACCCGTCCCCTAATCCTAACCCGTACGCTAACACTAACCCGTACCCTAACACGTACGCTCACCCTAAACCTTTGTCGTACCCTAACCTGTACCCTAAACCGTCCCCGTCCCCTAACCCTAACCCTAACCCTTACCCGAAGCTTTACCCTCACACGTTCCCTAATCCTAACCCGTACGCTAACACTAACCAGTACCCTAACACGTACGCTCACCCTAAACTGTTGTCGTACCCTAACTTGTACCCTAAACCGTCCCCGTCCCCTAACCCTAACCCTAACCCTAACCCTTACCCGAAGCCTTACCCTCACCCGTCCCCTAATCCTAACCCGTACGCTAACACTAACCCGTACCCTAAAACGTACGCTCACCCTAAACCGTTGTCGTACCCTAACCTGTACCCTAAACCGTCCCCGTCCCCTAACCCTAACCCTAACCCTAACCTTAACCCTAACGCTTACCCGAAGCCTTACCCTCACCCGTCCCCTAATCCTAACCCGTACGCTAACACTAACCCGTACCCTAACACGTACGCTCACCCTAAACTGTTGTCGTACCCTAACCTCTACCCTAAACCGTCCCTGACCCCGTCCCGTAACCCTAACCCTAACCCTAACACTATCCCTAACCCTTACCCGAAGCCTTAGCCTCACCCGTCCCCTAATCCTAACCCGTACGCTAACACTATCCCGTAACCTAACACGTACGCTCACCCTAAACCGTTGTCGTACCCTAACCTGTACCCTAAAGCGTCCCCATCCCCTAACGCTAACCCTAACCCTAACCCTAACCCTAACCCTTACCCGAAGACTTACCCTCACCCGTCCCCTAATCCTAACCCTTACGCTAACACTAACCCGTACCCTAACACGTAAGCTCACCCTAAACCGTTGTCGTACCCTAACCTGTACCCTAAACCGTCCCCGTCCCGATCCCCTAACCCTAACCCTAACCCTAACCCTTACCCGAAGCCTTACCCTCACCCGTCCCCTAATCCTAACCCGTACGCCAACACTAACCCGTACCCTAACACGTACGCTCACCCTAAACCGTTGTCGTACACTAACCTGTACCCTAAACCGTCCCCATCCCCTAACCGTAACCCTAACCCTAACCCTAACCCTTACCCGAAGCCTTACCCTCACCCGTCCCCGAATCCTAAACCGTACGCTAACACTAACCCATACCCTAACACGTACGCTCACCCTAAACCGTTGTCGTACCCTAACCTGTACCCTAAACCGTCCCCGTCCCCGTCCCCTAACCCTAACCCTAACACTAACATTAACCCTTACCCGAAGTCTTACACTCACCCGTCTCCTAATCCTAATCCGTACGCTAACACTAACCCGTACCCTAACACGTACGCTCACCCTAAACCTTTGTCGTATCCTAACCTGTACCCTAAACCATCCCCGTCCCCTAACCCTAACCCTAACCCTAACCCTAACCCTTACCCGAAGCCTTACCCTCACCCGTCCCCTTGTCCTAACCCGTGCGCTAACACTAACCCGTACCCTAACTCGTACGCTCACCCTAAACCGTTGTCGTACCCTAACCTGTACCCTAAACCGTCCCCGTCCCCTAACCCTAACCCTAACCCTTACCCGAAGCCTTACCCTCACCCGTCCCCTAATCCTCACCCGTACGCTAACACTAACCCGTACCCTAACACGTACGCTCACCCTAAAACATTGTCGTACCCTAACCTGTACCCTAAACCGTCCCCGTCCCCGTCCCCTAACCCTAACCCTAACCCTAACCCTAACCCTTACCCGAAGCCTTACGCTCACCCGTCCCCTAATCCTAACCCGTACGCTAACACTAACCCGTACCCTAACACGTACGCTCACCCTAAATCGTTGTCGTACCCTAACCTGTAACCTAAACCGTCCCCGTCCCCTAACCCTAAACCTAACCCTAGTCCTAACCCTAACCCTTACCCGAAGCCTTACCCTCACCCGTCCCTAATCCTCACCCGTACGCTAACACTAACCCATACCCTAACACGTACGCTCACCCTGAACCGTTGTCATACCCTAATCTGTACCCTAAACCGTCCCCGTCCCCTAACCCTAACCCTAACCCTAACCCTAACCCTTACCCGAAGCCTTACCCTCACCCGTCCCCTAATCCTAACCTGTACGCTAACACTAACCCGTACCCTAACACGTACGCTCACCCTAAATCGTTGTCGTACCCTAACCTGTACCCTAAACCGTCCCCGTACCTTAACCCTAACCCTAACCCTAACCCTAACACTTACCCGAAGCCTTACCCTCACCCGTCCCCTAATCCTAAGCCGTACGCTAACACTAACACGTACCCTAACACGTACGCTCACCCTAAACCGTTGTCGTATCCTAACCTGTACCCTAAACCGTCCCCGTCCCCTAACCCTCACCCTAAACCTAACCCTAACCCTTACCCGAAGCCTTACCCTCACCCGTCCCCTTATCCTAAACCGTGTGCTAACACTAACCCGTACCCTAACTCGTACGCTCACCCTAAAGCTTTGTCGTACCCTAACCTGTACCCTAAACCGTCCCCGTCCCCTAACCCTAACCCTAACCCTTACCCGAAGCCCTACCCTCACCCGTCCCCTAATCCTCACCCGTACGCTAACACTAACTCGTACCCTAACACGTACGCTCACCCTAAAACATTGTCGTACCCTAACCTGTACCCTAAACCGTCCCCGTCGCCTAACCCTAACCCTAACCCTAACCCTAACCCTAACCCTTACCCGAAGCCTTACGCTCACCCGTCCCCTAATCCTAACCCGTACGCTAACACTAAACCGTACCCTAACACGTACGCTCACCCTAAACCGTTGTTGTACCCTAACCTGTACCCTAAACCGTCCCCGTCCCCTAACCCTAAACCTAACCCTAGTCCTAACCCTAACCCTTACCCGAAGCCTTACCCTCACCCGTCCCCTAATCCTCACCCGTACGCTAACACTAACCCGTACCCTAACACGTACGCTCACCCTAAACCGTTGTCGTACCCTAACCTGTACCCTAAACCGTCCCCGTCCCCGTCCCCTAACCCTAACCCTAACACTAACCCTTACCCGAAGCCTTACCCTCACCCGTCCCCTAATCCTAACCCGTACGCTAACACTAACCCGTACCCTAACACGTACGCTCCCCCTAAACGGTTGTCGTACCCTAACCTGTACCCTAAACCGTCCACGTCCCCTAACCTTAACCCTAACCCTAACCCTAACACTTACCCGAAGCCTTACCCTCACCCGTCCCCTAATCCTAACCCGTACGTTAACACTAACCCGTACCCTAACACGTACGCTCACCCTAAACCGTTGTCGTACCCTAACTTGTACCCTAAACCGTCCCCGTGCCCGTCCCCTAACCGTAACTCTAACCCTAACCCTAACCCTTTCCCGAAGCCTTACCCTCACCCGTCCCCTAATCCTAACCCGTACGCTAACACTAACCCATACCCTAACACGTACGCTCACCCTAAACCGTTGTCGTACCCTAACTTGTACCCTAAACCGTCCCCGTCCCCTAACCCTAACCCTAACCCTAACCCTAACCCTAACCCTTACCCGAAGCCTTACCCTCACCCGTGCCCTAATCCTAACCCGTACACTAACACTAACCCGTACCCTAACACGTACGCTCACCCTAAACCGTTGACGTACCCTAACCTGTACCCTAAACCGTCCCCGTCCCCGTCCCCTAACCCTAACCCTAACCCTAACCCTAACGCTTACCCGAAGCCTTACCCTCACCCGTCCCCTAATCCTAACCCGTACGCTAACACTAACCCGTACCCTAACACGTACGCTCACCCTAAACCGTTGTCGTACCCTAACCTGTACCCTAAAGCGTCCCCGTCCCCTAACGCTAACCCTAACCCTAACCCTAACCCTAACCCTTACCCGAAGACTTACCCTCACCCGTCCCCTAATCCTAAGCCGTACGCTAACACTAACCCGTACCCTAACACGTACGCTCACCCTAAACCGTTGACCTACCCTAACCTGTACCCTAAACCGTCCCCGTCCCGATCCCCTAACCCTAACCCTAACCCTAACCCTTACCCGAAGCCTTACCCTCACCCGTCCCCTAATCCTAACCCGTACGCCAACACTAACCCGTACCCTAACACGTACGCTCACCCTAAACCGTTGTCGTACACTAACCAGTACCCTAAACCGTCCCCATCCCCTAACCGTAACCCTAACCCTAACCCTAACCCTTACCCGAAGCCTTACCCTCACCCGTCCCCGAATCCTAACCTGTACGCCAACACTAACCCGTACCCTAACACGTACGCTCACCCTAAATCGTTGTCGTACCCTAACTTGTACCATAAACCGTCCCCGTACCCTAACCCTAACCCTAACCCTAACCCTAACCCTAACACTTACCCGAAGCCTTACCCACACCCGTCCCCTAATCCTAAGCCGTACGCTAACACTAACCCGTACCCTAACACGTACGCTCACCCTAAACCGTTGTCGTATCCTAACCTGTACCCTAAACCATCCCCGTCCCCTAACCCTAACCCTAACCCTAACCCTAACCCTTACCCGAAGCCTTACCCTCACCCGTCCCCTTATCCTAACCCGTGCGCTAACACTAACCCGTACCCTAACTCGTACGCTCACCCTAAACCGTTGTCGTACCCTAACCTGTACCCTAAACCGTCCCCGTCCCCTAACCCTAACCCTAACCCTTACCCGAAGCCTTACCCTCACCCGTCCCCTAATCCTCACCCGTACGCTAACACTAACCCGTACCCTAACACGTACGCTCATC
The DNA here is from genome assembly GCF_059928025.1 of Delphinapterus leucas. Taxonomy (NCBI): domain Eukaryota; kingdom Metazoa; phylum Chordata; class Mammalia; order Artiodactyla; family Monodontidae; genus Delphinapterus; species Delphinapterus leucas. The sequence goes on along the minus strand of NC_143135.1, from coordinate 116,077,106 downwards.
CTAAAACATTGTCGTACCCTAACCTGCACCCTAAACCGTCCCCGTCCCCGTCCCCTAACCCTAACCCTAACCCTAACCCTAACCCTTACCCGAAGCCTTACGCTCACCCGTCCCCTAATCCTAACCCGTACGCTAACACTAACCCGTACCCTAACACGTACGCTCACCCTAAACCGTTGTTGTACACTAACCTGTACCCTAAACCGTCCCCGTCTCCTAAACCTAAACCTAACCCTAGTCCTAACCCTAACCCTTACCCGAAGCCTTACCCTCACCCGTCCCTAATCCTCACCCGTACGCTAACACTAACCCGTACCCTAACACGTACGCTCACCCTAAACCGTTGTCATACCCTAATCTGTACCCTAAACCGTCCCCGTCCCCTAACCCTAACCCTAACCCTAACCCTAACCCTTACCCGAAGCCTTACCCTCACCCGTCCCCTAATCCTAACCTGTACGCTAACACTAACCCGTACCCTAACACGTACGCTCACCCTAAATCGTTGTCGTACCCTAACCTGTACCCTAAACCGTCCCCGTACCTTAACCCTAACCCTAAACCTAACCCTAACCCTAACACTTACCCGAAGCCTTACCCTCACCTGTCCCCTAATCCTAAGCCGTACGCTAACACTAACCCGTACCCTAACACGTACGCTCACCCTAAACCGTTGTCGTACCCTAACCTGTACCCTAAACCGTCCCCGTCCCCTAACCCTCACCCTAACCCTAACCCTAACCCTTACCCGAAGCCTTACCCTCACCCGTCCCCTTATCCTAAACCGTGTGCTAACACTAAACCGTAACCTAACTCGTACACTCACCCTAAACCGTTGTCGTACCCTAACCTGTACCCTAAACCGTCCCCGTCCCCTAACCCTAACCCTAACCCTTACCCGAAGCCTTACCCTCACCCGTCCCGTAATCCCCACCCATACGCTAACACTAACTAGTACCCTAACACTTACGCTCACCCTAAAACATTGTCGTACACTAACCTTTACCCTAAACCGTCCCCGTCCCCTAACCCTAACCCTAACCCTAACCCTAACCCTAACCCTTACCCGAAGCCTTAAGCTCACCCGTCCCCTAATCCTAACCCGTACGCTAACACTAACCCGTACCATAACACGTACGCTCTCCCTAAACCGTTGTTGTACCCTAACCTGTACCCTAAACCGTCCCCGTCCCCGTCCCCTAACCCTAACCCTAACCCTAACCCTAACCCTAACGCTTACCCGAAGCCTTACCCTCACCCGTCCCCTAATCCTAACCCGTACGCTAACACTAACCCGTACCCTAACACGTACGCTCACCCTAAACCGTTGTCGTACACTAACCTGTACCCTAAATCGTCGCCGTCCCCGTCCCCGTCCCCTAACCCTAACCCTAACCCTAACCCTTACCCGAAGCCTTACCCTCACCCGTCCCCTAATCCTAACCCGTACGCTAACACTAACCCGTACCCTAACACGTACGCTCACCCTAAACCGTTGTCGTACCCTAACCTGTACCCTAAAGCGTCCCCGTCCCCTAACGCTAACCCTAACCCTAACCCTAACCCTAAACCTTACCCGAAGACTTACCCTCACCCGTCCCCTAATCCTAAGCCGTACGCTAACACTAACCCGTACCCTAACACGTACGCTCATACTAAACCGTTGACGTACCCTAACCTGTACCCTAAACCGTCCCCGTCCCCTAACCCTAACCCTAACCCTAACCCTAACCCTTACCCGAAGCCTTACCCTCACCCGTCCCCTTATCCTAAACCGTGTGCTAACACTAACCCGTACCCTAACTCGTACGCTCACCCTAAACCGTTGTCGTACCCTAACCTGTACCCTAAGCCTTCCCCGTCCCCTAACCCTAACCCTAAACCTCACCCGAAGCCTTACCCTCACCCGTCCCCTAATCCTCACCAGTACGCTAACACTAACCCGTACCCTAACACGTACGCTCACCCTAAAACATTGTCGTACCCTAACCTGTACCCTAAACCGTCCCCGTCCCCTAACCCTAACCCTAACCCTAACCCTAACCCTAACCCTTACCCGAAGCCTTACGCTCACCCGTCCCCTAATCCTAACCCGTACGCTAACACTAACCCGTACCCTAACACGTACGCTCACCCTAAACCGTTGTTGTACCCTAACCTGTACCCTAAACCGTCCCCGTCCCCTAACCCTAAACCTAACCCTAGTCCTAACCCTAACCCTTACCCGAAGCCTTACCCTCACCCGTCCCCTAATCCTCACCCGTACGCTAACACTAACCCGTACCCTAACACGTACGCTCACCCTAAACCGTTGTCGTACCCTAACCTGTACCCTAAACCGTCCCCGTCCCCTAACCCTAACCCTAACCCTAACCCTAAACCTAACCCTTACGCGAAGCCTTACCCACACCCGTCCCCTAATCCTAACCCGTACGCTAACACTAACCCGTACCCTAACACGTACGCTCACCCTAAACCTTTGTCGTACCCTAACCTGTACCCTAAACCGTCCCCGCCCCCTAACCCTAACCCTAACCCTTACCCGAAGCCTTACCCTCACCCGTTCCCTAATCCTAACCCGTACGCTAACACTAACCAGTACCCTAACACGTACGCTCACCCTAAACCGTTGTCGTACCCTAACTTGTACCCTAAACCGTCCCCGTCCCCTAAACCTAACCCTAACCCTAAACCTTACCCGAAGCCTTACCCTCACCCGTCCCCTAATCCTAACCCGTACGCTAACACTATCCCGTACCCTAACACGTACGCTCACCCTAAACCGTTGTCGTACCCTAACCTGTACCCTAAAGTGTCCCCGTTCCCTAACGCTAACCCTAACCCTAACCCTAACCCTAACCCTTACCCGAAGACTTACCCTCACCCGTCCCCTAATCCTAACCCTTACGCTAACACTAACCCGTACCCTAACACGTAAGCTCACCCTAAACCGTTGTCGTACCCTAACCTGTACCCTAAACCGTCCCCGTCCCGATCCCCTAACCCTAACCCTAACCCTAACCCTTACCCGAAGCCTTACCCTCACCCGTCCCCTAATCCTAACCCGTACGCCAACACTAACCCGTACCCTAACACGTACGCTCACCCTAAACCGTTGTCGTACACTAACCTGTACCCTAAACCGTCCCCATCCCCTAACCGTAACCCTAACCCTAACCCTAACCCTTACCCGAAGCCTTACCCTCACCCGTCCCCGAATCCTAAACCGTACGCTAACACTAACCCGTACCCTAACACGTACGCTCACCCTAAACCGTTGTCGTACCCTAACCTGTACCCTAAACCGTCCCCGTCCCCGTCCCCTAACCCTAACCCTAACCCTAACACTAACCCTTACCCGAAGCCTTACCCTCACCCGTCCCCTAATCCTAATCCGTACGCTAACACTAACCCGTACCCTAACACGTACGCTCACCCTAAACCGTTGTCATACCCTAATCTGTACCCTAAACCGTCCCCGTCCCCTAACCCTAACCCTAACCCTAACCCTAACCCTTACCCGAAGCCGTACCCTCACCTGTCCCCTAATCCTAACCTGTACGCTAACACTAACCCGTACCCTAACACGTACGCTCACCCAAAATCGTTGTCGTACCCTAACCTGTACCCTAAACCGTCCCCGTACCCTAACCCTAACCCTAACCCTAACCCTAACCCTAACACTTACCCGAAGCCTTACCCTCACCCGTCCCCTAATCCTAAGCCGTACGCTAACACTAACACGTACCCTAACACGTACGCTCACCCTAAACCGTTGTCGTGTCCTAACCTGTACCCTAAACCATCCCCGTCCCCTAACCCTAACCCTAACCCTAACCCTAACCCTTACCCGAAGCCTTACCCTCACCCGTCCCCTTATCCTAACCCGTGCGCTAACACTAACCCGTACCCTAACTCGTACGATCACCCTAAACCGTTGTCGTACCCTAACCTGTACCCTAAACCGTCCCCGTCCCCTAACCCTAACCCTAACCCTTACCCGAAGCCTTACCCTCACCCGTCCCCTAATCCCCACCCGTACGCTAACACTAACTAGTACCCTAACACTTACGCTCACCCTAAAACATTGTCGTACACTAACCTGTACCCTAAACCGTCCCCGTCCCCTAACCCTAACCCTAATCCTAACCCTAACCCTAACCCTTACCCGAAGCCTTAAGCTCACCCGTCCCCTAATCCTAACCCGTACGCTAACACTAACCCGTACCCTAACACGTACGCTCACCCTAAACCGTTGTTGTACCCTAACCTGTACCCTAAACCGTCCCCGTCCCCTAACCCTAAACCTAACCCTAGTCCTAACCCTAACCCTTACCCGAAGCCTTACCCTCACCCGTCCCCTAATCCTCACCCGTACGCTAACACTAACCCGTACCCTAACACGTACGCTCACCCTAAACCGTTGTCGTACCCTAACCTGTACCCTAAACCGTCCCCGTCCCCATCCCCTAACCCTAACCCTAACACTAAACCTTACCCGAAGCCTTACCCTCACCCGTCCCCTAATCCTAACCCGTACGCTAACACTAACCCGTACCCTAACACGTATGCTCCCCCTAAACGGTTGTCGTACCCTAACCTGTACCCTAAACCGTCCACGTCCCCTAACCTTAACCCTAACCCTAACCCTAACACTTACCCGAAGCCTTACCCTCACCCGTCCCCTAATCCTAACCCGTACGTTAACACTAACCCGTACCCTAACACGTACGCTCACCCTAAACCGTTGTCGAACACTAACTTGTACCCTAAACCGTCCCTGTGCCCGTCCCCTAACCGTAACTCTAACCCTAACCCTATCCCTTTCCCGAAGCCTTACCCTCACCCGTCCCCTAATCCTAACCCGTACGCTAACACTAACCCATACCCTAACACGTACGCTCACCCTAAACCGTTCTCGTAACCTAACTTGTACCCTAAACCGTCCCCGTCCCCTAACCCTAACCCTAACCCTAACCCTAACCCTAACCCTTACCCGAAGCCTTACCCTCACCCGTGCCCTAATCCTAACCCGTACACTAACACTAACCCGTACCCTAACACGTACGCTCACCCTAAACCGTTGACGTACCCTAACCTGTACCCTAAACCGTCCCCGTCCCCGTCCCCTAACCCTAACCCTAACCCTAACCCTAACCCTAACGCTTACCCGAAGCCTTACCCTCACCCGTCCCCTAATCCTAACCCGTACACTAACACTAACCCGTACCCTAACACGTACGCTCACCCTAAACCGTTGTCGTACACTAACCTGTACCCTAAATCGTCGCCGTCCCCGTCCCCGTCCCCTAACCCTAACCCTAACCCTAACCCTTACCCGAAGCCTTACCCTCACCCGTCCCCTAATCCTAACCCGTACGCTAACACTAACCCGTACCCTAACACGTACGCTCACCCTAAACCGTTGTCGTACCCTAACCTGTACCCTAAAGCGTCCCCGTCCCCTAACGCTAACCCTAACCCTAACCCTAACCCTAAACCTTACCCGAAGACTTACCCTCACCCGTCCCCTAATCCTAAGCCGTACGCTAACACTAACCCGTACCCTAACACGTACGCTCACACTAAACCGTTGACGTACCCTAACCTGTACCCTAAACCGTCCCCGTCCCCTAACCCTAACCCTAACCCTAACCCTAACCCTTACCCGAAGCCTTACCCTCACCCGTCCCCTTATCCTAAACCGTGTTCTAACACTAACCCGTACCCTAACTCGTACGCTCACCCTAAACCGTTGTCGTACCCTAACCTGTACCCTAAGCCGTCCCCGTCCCCTAACCCTAACCCTAACCCTTACCCGAAGCCTTACCCTCACCCGTCCCCTAATCCTCACCAGTACGCTAACACTAACCCGTACCCTAACACGTACGCTCACCCTAAAACATTGTCGTACCCTAACCTGTACCCTAAACCGTCCCCGTCCCCTAACCCTAACCCTAACCCTAACCCTAACCCTAACCCTTACCCGAAGCCTTACGCTCACCCGTCCCCTAATCCTAACCCGTACGCTAACACTAACCCGTACCCTAACACGTACGCTCACCCTAAACCGTTGTTGTACCCTAACCTGTACCCTAAACCGTCCCCGTCCCCTAACCCTAAACCTAACCCTAGTCCTAACCCTAACCCTTACCCGAAGCCTTACCCTCACCCGTCCCCTAATCCTCACCCGTACGCTAACACTAACCCGTACCCTAACACGTACGCTCACCCTAAACCGTTGTCGTACCCTAACCTGTACCCTAAACCGTCCCCGTCCCCGTCCCCTAACCCTAACCCTAACACTAACCCTTACCCGAAGCCTTACCCTCACCCGTCCCCTAATCCTAACCCGTACGCTAACACTAACCCGTACCCTAACACGTACGCTCCCCCTAAACGGTTGTCGTACCCTAACCTGTACCCTAAACCGTCCACGTCCCCTAACCTTAACCCTAACCCTAACCCTAACACTTACCCGAAGCCTTACCCTCACCCGTCCCCTAATCCTAACCCGTACGTTAACACTAACCCGTACCCTAACACGTACGCTCACCCTAAACCGTTGTCGTACCCTAACTTGTACCCTAAATCGTCTCCGTGCCCGTCACCTAACCGTAACTCTAACCCTAACCCTAACCCTTTCCCGAAGCCTTACCCTCACCCGTCCCCTAATCCTAACCCGTACGCTAACACTAACCCATACCCTAATACGTACGCTCACCCTAAACCGTTGTCGTACCCTAACTTGTACCCTAAACCGTCCCCGTCCCCGTCCCCTAACCCTAACCCTAACCCTAACCCTAACCCTTACCCGAAGCCTTACCCTCACCCGTGCCCTAATCCTAACCCGTACACTAACACTAACCCGTACCCTAACACGTACGCTCACCCTAAACCGTTGACGTACCCTAACCTGTACCCTAAACCGTCCCCGTCCCCGTCCCCTAACCCTAACCCTAACCCTAACCCTAACCTTTACCCGAAGCCTTACCCTCAGCCGTCCTCTAATCCTAACCCGTACGCTAACACTAACCCGTACCCTAACACGTACGCTCACCCTTAATCTTTGTCGTACCCTAACCTGTACCCTAAACCATCCCCGTCCCCGTCCCCGTACCCGTACCCTAACCCTAATCCTAACACTTACCCGAAGCCTTAACATCACCCGTCCCCTAATCCTAACCCATACGCTAACACTAACCCATACCCTAACATGTACGCTCACCCTAAACCGTTGTCGTACCCTAACCTGTACCCTAAACCGTCCCTGTCCCCGTCCCCTAACCCTAACCCTAGCCCTAACCCTAACCCTAACCCTTACCCGAAGCCTTACCCTCACCCGTCCCCTAATCCTAACCCGTAAGCTAACACTAACCCATACCCTAACACGTACGCTCACCCTAAACCATTGTCGCAGCCGAACCTGTACCATAAACCGTCCCCGTCCCCTAACCCTAACCCTAACCGTAACCCTATCCCTTACCCGAAGCCTTACCCTCACCCGTCCCCTAATCCTAACCCGTACGCTAACACTAACCCGTACCTTAACACGTACGCTCACCCTAAACCTTTGTCGTACCCTAACCTGTACCCTAAACCGTCCGGGTCCCCTAACCCTAACCCTAACCCTAACCCTAACCCTAACCCTTACCCGAAGCCTTACACTCACCCGTCACGTAATCCTCACCCGTACGCTAACAATAACCCGTACCCTAACACGTACGCTCACCCTAAACCGTTGTCGTACCCTAACCTGTACCCTAAACCGTCCCCTAACCCTAACCCTAAACCTAACCCTAACCCTAACCCTAACCCTTACCCTTACCCGAAGCCTTACCCTCACCCGTCCCTTAATCCTAACCCGTACGCTAACACTAACCCGTACCCTAACACGTACGCTCACCCTAAACCGTTGTCGTACCCTAACCTGTACCCTAAACCGTCCCCGTCCCCTAACCCTAACCCTAACCCTAACCCTAAACCTAACCCTTACGCGAAGCCTTACCCACACCCGTCCCCTAATCCTAACCCGTACGCTAACACTAACCCGTACCCTAACACGTACGCTCACCCTAAACCTTTGTCGTACCCTAACCTGTACCCTAAACCGTCCCCGCCCCCTAACCCTAACCCTAACCCTTACCCGAAGCCTTACCCTCACCCGTTCCCTAATCCTAACCCGTACGCTAACACTAACCAGTACCCTAACACGTACGCTCACCCTAAACCGTTGTCGTACCCTAACTTGTACCCTATACCGTCCCCGTCCCCTAACCCTAACCCTAACCCTAAACCTTACCCGAAGCCTTACCCTCACCCGTCCCCTAATCCTAACCCATACGCTAACACTATCCCGTACCCTAACACGTACGCTCACCCTAAACCGTTGTCGTACCCTAACCTGTACCCTAAACCGTCCCCGTCCCCTAACCCTAACCCTAACCCTAACCCTAACCCTTACCCGAAGCCTTACCCTCACCCGTCCCCTAATCCTAACCTGTACGCTAACACTAACCCGTACCCTAACACGTACGCTCACCCAAAATCGTTGTCGTACCCTAACCTCTACCCTAAACCGTCCCCGTACCCTAACCCTAACCCCAACCCTAACCCTAACCCTAACACTTACCCGAAGCCTTTCCCTCACCCGTCCCCTAATCCTAAGCCGTACGCTAACACTAACACGTACCCTAACACGTACGCTCACCCTAAACCGTTGTCGTGTCCTAACCTGTACCCTAAACCATCCCCGTCCCCTAACCCTAACCCTAACCCTAACCCTAACCCTTACCCGAAGCCTTACCCTCACCCGTCCCCTTATCCTAACCCGTGCGCTAACACTAACCCGTACCCTAACTCGTACGATCACCCTAAACCGTTGTCGTACACTAACCTGTACCCTAAACCGTCCCCGTCCCCTAACCCTAACCCTAACCCTTACCCGAAGCCTTACCCTCACCCGTCCCCGAATCCTCACCCGTACGCTAACACTAACCCGTACCCTAACACGTACGCTCACCCTAAAACATTGTCGTACCCTAACCTGTACCCTAAACCGTCCTCGTCCCCTAACCCTAACCCTAACCCTAACCCTAACCCTTACCCGAAGCCTTACGCTCACCCTTCCCCTAATCCTAACCCGTACGCTAACACTAACCCGTACCCTAACACGTACGCTCACCCTAAACCGTTGTTGTACCCTAACCTGTACCCTAAACCGTCCCCGTCCCCTAACCCTAAACCTAACCCTAGTCCAAACCCTAACCCTTACCCGAAGCCTTACCCTCACCCGTCCCTAATCCTCACCCGTACGCTAACACTAACCCGTACCCTAACACGTACGCTCACCCTAAACCGTTGTCGTACCCTAACCTGTACCCAAAACCGTCCCCGTCCCCGTCCCCTAACCCTAACCCTAACCCTAACCCTAACCCTTACCCAAAGCCTTACCCTCACCCGTCCCCTAATCCTAACCCGTACGCTAACACTAACCCGTACCCTAACACGTACGCTCCCACTAAACGGTTGTCGTACCCTAACCTGTACCCTAAACCGTCCACGTCCCCTAACCTTAACCCTAACCCTAACCCTAACACTTACCCGAAGCCTTACCCTAACCCGTCCCCTAATCCTAACCCTTACGTTAACACTAACCCGTACCCTAACACGTACCCTCACCCTAAAACGTTGTCGTACACTAACTTGTACCCTAAACCGTCCCCGTGCCCGTCCCCTAACCCTAACTCTAACCCTAACCCTAACCCTTTCCCGAAGCCTTACCCTCACCCGTCCCCTAATCCTAACCCGTACGCTAACACTAACCCATACCCTAACACGTACGCTCACCCTAAACCGTTGTCGTACACTAACCTGTACCCTAAACCGTCCCAGTACCCTAACCCTAACCCTAACCCTAACCCTAACCCTAACCCTTACCCGAAGCCTTACACTCACCCGTCCCCTAATCCTCACTCGTACGCTAACACTAACCCGTACCCTAACACGTACGCTCACCTAAACTTTTGTCGTACACTAACCTGTACCCTAAACCGTCCCCGTCCCCTAACCCTAACCCTAACCCTAACCCTAAACCTTACCCGAAGCCTTATCGTCACCCGTCCCCTAATCCTAACCCGTACGCTAACACTAACCCATACCCTAACACGTACGCTCAACCTAAACCGTTGTCGTACACTAACTTGTACCCTAAACCGTCCCCGTCCCCTAACCCTAACCCTAACCCTAACCCTAACCCTTACCCGAAGCCTTACCCTCACCCGTCCCCTAATCCTAACCCGTACGCTAACACTAACCCGTACCCTAACACATACGCTCACCTTAAACCGTTGACGTACCCTAACCTGTACCCTAAACCGTCCCCGTCCCCTAACCCTAACCCTAACCCTAACCCTAACCCTAACCCTTACCCGAAGCCTTACACTCACCCGTCCCCTAATCCTAACCCGTACGCTAACACTAACCCGTACCCTAACACGTACGCTCACCCTAAACCGTTGTCGTACCCTAACCTGTACCCTAAACCGTCCCCGTCCCCGTCCCCGTCCCCTAACCCTAACCCTAAACTTTACCCGAAGCCTTACCCTCAGCCGTCCTCTAATCCTAACCCGTACGCTAACACTAACCCGTACCCTAACACGTACGCTCACCCTAAATCTTTGTCGTACCCTAACCTGTACCCTAAACCATCCCCGTCCCCGTTCCCGTCCCCGTACCCTAACCCTAATCCTAACCCTTACCCGAAGCCTTACCCTCACCCGTCCCCTAATCCTAACCCATACGCTAACACTAACCCATACCCTAACATGTACGCTCACCCTAAACCGTTGTCGTACCCTAACCTGTACCCTAAACCGTCCCTGTCCCCGTCCCCTAACCCTAACTCTAGCCCTAACCCTAACCCTAACCCTTACCCGAAGCCTTACCCTCACCCGTCCGCTAATCCTAAACCGTACGCTAACACTAACCCGTACCCTAACACGTACGCTCACCCTAAACCATTGTCGCAGCCGAACCTGTACCTTAAACCGTCCCCGTCACCTAACCCTAACCCTAACCGTAACCCTAACCCTTACCCGAAGCCTTACCCTCACCCGTCCCCTAATCCTAACCTGTACGCTAACACTAACCCGTACCTTAACACGTACGCTCACCCTAAACTTTTGTCGTACCCTAACCTGTACCCTAAACCGTCCGGGTCCCCTAACCCTAACCCTAACCCTAACCCTAACCCTTACCCGAAGCCTTACACTCACCCGTCACCTAATCCTCACCCGTACGCTAACACTAACCCGCACCCTAACACGTACGCTCACCCTAAACCGTTGTCGTACCCTAACCTGTACCCTAAACCGTCCCCTAACCCTAATCCTAAACCTAACCCTAACCCTAACACTAACCCTTACCCGAAGCCTTACCCTCACCCGTCCCCTAATCTTAACTCGTACGCTAACACTAACCCGTACCCTAACAAGTACGCTCACCCTAAACCGTTGTCGTACCCTAACCTGTACCCTAAACCGTCCCCATCCCCTAACCCTAACCCTAACCCTAACCCTAACCCTTACGCGAAGCCTTACCCTCACCCGTCCCCTAATCCTAACCCGTACGCTAACACTAACACGTACCCTAACACGTACGCTCACCCTAAACTTTTGTCGTACCCTAACCTGTACCCTAAACCGTCCCCGTCCCCTAACCCGAACCCTAACCCTTACCCGAAGCCTTACCCTCACCCGTTCCCTAATCCTAACCCGTACGCTAACACTAACCAGTACCCTAACACGTACGCTCCACCTAAACCGTTGTCGTACCCTAACTTGTACCCTAAACCGTCCCCGTCCCCTAACCCTAACCCTAACCCTTATCCGAAGCCTTACCCTCACCCGTCCCCTATTCCTAACCCGTACGCTAACACTAACCCGTACCCTAAAACGTACGCTCACCCTAAACCGTTGTCGTACCCTAACCTGTACCCTAAACCGTCCCCGTCCCCTAACCCTAACCCTAACCCTAACCCTTAACTGAAGCCTTAACCTCACCCGTACCTTAATCCTAACCCGTACGCTAACACTATCCCGTACCCTAACACGTACGCTCACCCTAAACTGCTGTTGTACCCTAACCTGTACCCTAAACCGTCCCTGTCCCCGTCCCGTAACCCTAACCCTAACCCTAACCCTAACCCTAACCCTTACCCGAAGCCTTACCCTCACCCGTCCCCTAATCCTAACCCGTACGCTAACACTAACCCGTACCCTAACACGTACGCTCACCCTAAACCGTTGTCATACCCTAACCTGTACCCTAAACCGTCCCCGTCCCCCAACCCTAACCCTAACCCTAACCCTATCCCTTACCCGAAGCCTTACCCTCACCCGTCCCCTAATCCTAACCCGTACGCTAACACTAACCCGTACCCTAACACGTACGCTCACCCTAAACCGTTGTCGTACCCTAACCTGTACCCTAAACCGTCCCCGTCCCCTAACCCTAACCCTAACCCTTACCCGAAGCCTTACCCTAACCCGTCCCCTAATCCTCACCCGTACGCTAACAGTAACCCGTACCCTAACACGTACGCTCACCCTAAAACGTTGTCGTACACTAACCTGTACCCTAAACCGTCCCCGTCCCCTAATCCTAACCCTAACCCTAACCCTAACCCTAACCCTTACCCGAAGCCTTACCCTCACCCGTCCCCTAATCCTAACCCGTACGCTAACACTAACCCGTACCCTAACACGTATGCTCACCCTAAACCGTTGTCGTACCCTAACCTGTACCCTAAACCGTCCCCGTCCCCTAAACCTAAACCTAACCCTAACCCTAACCCTAACCCTTACCCGAAGCCTTACCCTCACCCGTCCCCTAATCCTCACCCGTACGCTAACACTAACCCGTACCCTAACACGTACGCTCACCCTAAATCGTTGTCGTACCCTAACCTGTACCCTAAACCGTCCCCGTCCCCTAAACCTAACCCTAACCCTAACCCTAACCCTAACCCTTACCCGAAGCCTTACCCTCATCCGTCCCCTAATCCTAACTCGTACGCTAACACTAACCCGTACCCTAACACGTACGCTCACCCTAAACGGTTGTCGTACCCTAACCTGTACCCTAAACCGTCCACGTCCCCTAACCCTAACCCTAACCCTAACCCTACCCCTTACCCGAAGCCTTACCCTAACCCGTCCCCTAATCCTAACCCGTACGTTAACACTAACCCGTACCCTAACACGTACCCTCACCCTAAACCGTTGTCGTACCCTAACTTGTACCCTAAACTGTCCCTGTGTCCGTCCCCTAACCCTAACCCTAACCCTAAACCTTTCCCGAAGCCTTAACCTCACCCGTCCCCTAATCCTAACCCGTACGCTAACACTAACCCATACCCTAACACGTACGCTCACCCTAAACCGTTGACGTACCCTAACCTGTACCCTAAACCGTCCCCGTCCCCTAACCCTAAACCTAACCCTAACCCTATCCCTAACCCTTACCCAAAGCCTTACACTCACCCGTCCCCTAATCCTAACCCGTACGCTAACACTAACCCGTACCCTAACACGTACGCTCACCCTAAACCGTTGTCGTACCCTAACCTGTACCCTAAACCGTCCCCGTCCCCGTCCCCTAACCCTAACCCTAACCCTAACCCTAACTTTTACCCGAAGCCTTACCCTCAGCCGTCTTCTAATCCTAACCCGTACGCTAACACTAACCCGTACCCTAACACGTACGCTCACCCTAAATCGTTGTCGTACCCTAACCTGTACCCTAAACCGTCCCCGTCCCCGTCCCCGTCCCCTAACCCTAACCCTAACCCTTACCCGAAGCCTTACCCTCACCCGTCCCCTAATCCTAACCCGTACGCTAACACTAACACATACCCTAACATGTACGCTCACCCTAAACCGTTGTCGTACCCTAACCTGTACCCTTAACCGTCCCTGTCCCCGTCCCCTAACCCTAACCCAAGCCCTAACCCTAACCCTAACACTTACCCGAAGCCTTACCCTGACCCGTCCGCTAATGCTAACCCGTACGCTAACACTAACCCTTACCCTAACACGTACGCTCACCCTAAACCATTGTCGCAGCCGAACCTGTACCCTAAACCGTCCCCGTCCCCTAACCCTAACCCTAACCCTAACCCTTACCCGAAGCCTTACCCTCACCCGTCCCCTAATCCTCACCCGTACGCTAACACTAACCCGTACCTTAACACGTACGCTCACCCTAAACCTTTGTCGTACCCTAACCTGTACCCTAAACCGTCCGCGTCCCCTAACCCTAACCCTAACCCTAACCCTAACACTAACCCTTACCTGAAGCCTTACACTCACCCGTCACCTAATCCTCACCCGTACGCTAACACTAACCCGTACCCTAACACGTACGCTCACCCTAAACCGTTGTCGTACCCTAACCTGTACCCTAAACCGTCCCCTAACCCTAACCCTAAACCTAACCCTAACCCTAACCCTAACCCTTACCCGAAGCCTTACCCTCACCCGTCCCCTAATCCTAACCCGTACGCAAACACTAACCCGTACCCTAACACGTACGCTCACCCTAAACCGTTCTCGTACGCTAACCTGTACCCTAAACCGTCCCCGTCCCCTAACCCTAACCCTAACCCTAACCCTAACCCTTACGCGAAGCCTTACCCTCACCCGTCCCCTAATCCTAACCCGTACGCTAACACTAACCCGTACCCTAACACGTACGCTCAACCTAAACCGTTGTCGTACCCTAACCTGTACCCTAAACCGTCCCCGTCCCCTAACCCTAACCCTAAGCCTTACCCGAAGCCCTACCCTCACCCGTTCCCTAATCCTAACCCGTACGCTAAAACTAACCAGTATCCTAACACGTACGCTCACCCTAAACCGTTGTCGTACCCTAACTTGTACCCTAAACTGTCCCCGTCCCCTAACCCTAACACTAACCCTAACCCTTACCCGAAGCCTTACCCTCACCCGTCCCATAATCGTAACCCGTACGCTAACACTAACCCGTACCCTAACACGTACGCTCACCCTAAACCGTTGTCGTACCCTAACCTGTACCCTAAACCGTCCCCTAACCCTAATCCTAAACCTTACCCTAACCCTAACCCTAACCCTTACCCGAAGCCTTACTCTCACCCGTCCCCTAATCCTA
Organism: Delphinapterus leucas; assembly: GCF_059928025.1. Classification (NCBI taxonomy): domain Eukaryota; kingdom Metazoa; phylum Chordata; class Mammalia; order Artiodactyla; family Monodontidae; genus Delphinapterus; species Delphinapterus leucas. The sequence goes on along the minus strand of NC_143135.1, from coordinate 116,061,914 downwards.
ACTCGTACGCTAACACTAACCCGTACCCTAACACGTACGCTCACCCTAAAACGTTGTCGTACCCTAACCTGTACCCTAAACCGTCCGCGTCCCCTAACCCTAACCCTAACCCTAACCCTAATCCTTACGCGAAGCCTTACCCTCACCCGTCCCCTAATCCTAATCCGTACGCTAACACTAACCCGTACCCTAACACGTACGCTCACCCTAAATCGTTGTCGTACCCTAACCTGTACCCTTAACCGTCCCTGTCCCCGTCCCCTAACCCTAACCCTAGCCCTAACCCTAACCCTAACACTTACCCGAAGCCTTTCCCTCACCCGTCCGCTAATCCTAACCCGTACGCTAACACTAACCCGTACCCTAACACGTACGCTCACCCTAAACCGTTGTCGCATCCGAACCTGTACCCTAAACCGTCCCCGTCCCCTAACCCTAACCCTAACCCTAACCCTAACCCTTACCCGAAGCCTTACCCTCACCCGTCCCCTAATCCTCACCCGTACGCTAACACTAACCCGTACCTTAACACGTACGCTCACCCTAAACCTTTGTCGTACCCTAACCTGTACCCTAAACCGTCCGCGTCCCCTAACCCTAACCCTAACCCTAACCCTAACCCTAACCCTTACCTGAAGCCTTACACTCACCCGTCACCTAATCCTCACCCGTACGCTAACACTAACCCGTACCCTAACACGTACGCTCACCCTAAACCGTTGTCGTACACTAACCTGTACCCTAAACCGTCCCCTAACCCTAACCCTACACCTAACCCTAACCCTAACCCTAACCCTTACCCGAAGCCTTACCCTAACCCGTCCCCTAATCCTAACCCGTACGCAAACACTAACGCATACCCTAACACGTACGCTCACCCTAAACCGTTGTCGTACCCTAACCTGTACCCTAAACCGTCCCCGTCCCCGTCCCCTAACCCTAACCCTAACCCTAACCCTAACCCTTACGCGAAGCCTTACCCTCACCCGTCCCCTAATCCTAACCCGTACGCTAACACTAACCCGTACCCTAACACGTACGCTCAACCTAAACCGCTGTCGTACCCTAACCTGTACCCTAAACCGTCCCCGTCCCCTAACCCTAACCCTAACCCTTACCCGAAGCCCTACCCTAACCCGTCCCCTAATCCTAACCCGTACGTTAACACTAACCGGTACCCTAACACGTACCCTCACCCTAAACCGTTGTCCTACCCTAACTTGTACCCTAAACCGTCCCTGTGCCCGTCCCCTAACCCTAACCCTAACCCTAACCCTAACCCTTTCCCGAAGCCTTAACCTCACCTGTCCCCTAATTCTAACCCGTACGCTAACACTAACCCATACCCTAACAAGTACGCTCACCCTAATCCGTTGTCGTACCCTAACCTGTACCCTAAACCGTCCCCGTCCCCGTCCCCTAACCCTAACCCTAACCCTAACCCTAACCCTTACCCGAAACCTTACACTCACCCGTCCCCTAATCCTCACCCGTACGCTAACACTAACCCGTACCCTAACACGTACGCTCACCCTAAACCTTTGTCGTTCACTAACCTGTACCCTAAACCGTCCCCGTCCCCTAAACCTAACCCTAACCCTAACCCTAACCCTTACCCGAAGCCTTACACTCACCCGTCCCCTAATCCTCACCCGTACGCTAACACTAACCCGTACCCTAACACGTACGCTCACCCTAAACCTTTGTCGTACACTAACCTGTACCCTAAACCGTCCCCGTCCCCTAAACCTAACCCTAACCCTAACCCTAACCCTTACCCGAAGCCTTACACTCACCCGTCCCCTAATCCTCACCCGTACGCTAACACTAACCCGTACCCTAACACGTACGCTCAACCTAAACCGCTGTCGTACCCTAACCTGTACCCTAAACCGTCCCCGTCCCCTAACCCTAACCCTAACCCTTACCCGAAGCCCTACCCTCACCCGTTCCCTAATCCTAACCCGTACGCTAACACTAACCAGTATCCTGGCACGTACGCTCACCCTAAACCGTTGTCGTACACTAACTTGTACCCTAAACCGTCCCCGTGACCTAACCCTAACACTAACCCTAACCCTTACCCGAAGCCTTACCCTCACCCGTCCCCTAATCCTAACCCGTACGCTAACACTAACCCGTACCCTAACACGTACGCTCACCCTAAACCGTTGTCGTACCCTAACCTGTACCCTAAACTGTCCCCGTCCCCTAACCCTAACCCTAACCCTAACCCTAACCCTAACCCTTACCCGAAGACTTACCCTCACCCGTCCCCTAATCCTAACCCTTACGCTAACACTAACCCATACCCTAACACGTAAGCTCACCCTAAACCGTTTTCGTACCCTAACCTGTACCCTAAACCGTCCCCGTCCCCATCCCCTAACCCTAACCCTAACCCTAACCCTTACCCGAAGCCTTACCCTCACCCGTCCCCTAATCCTAACCCGTACGCCAACACTAACCCGTACCGTAACACGTACGCTCACCCTAAACCGTTGTCGTACACTAACCTGTACCCTAAACCGTCCCCATCCCCTAACCCTAACCCTAACCCTAACCCTAACCCTTACCCGAAGCCTTACCCTCACCCGTCCCCTAATCCTCACCCGTACGCTAACACTAACCCGTACCCTAACACGTACGCTCACCCTAAAACGTTGTCGTACACTAACCTGTACCCTAAACCGTCCCCGTCCCCGTCCCCTAACCCTAACCCTAACCCTAACCCTTACCCGAAGCCTTACCCTCACCCGTCCCCTAATCCTAACCCGTACGCTAACACTAACCCGAACCCTAACACGTACGCTCACCCTAAACCGTTGTCGTACCCTAACCTGTACCCTAAACCGTCCCCGTCCCATAAACCTAAACCTAACCCTAACCCTAACCCTTACCCGAAGCCTTAACCTCACCCGTCCCCTAATCCTAACCCGTACGCTAACACTAACCCGTACCCTAACACGTACGCTCACCCTAAACCGTTGTCGTACCCTAACCTGTACCCTAAACCGTCCCCGTCCCCTCAACCTAACCCTAACCCTAACCCTAACCCTAACCCTTACCCGAAGCCTTACCCTCACCCGTCCCCTAATCCTAACCCGTACGCTAACACTAACCCGTACCCTAACACGTACGCTCACCCTAAACGGTTGTCGTACCCTAAACTGTACCCTAAACCGTCCACGTCCCCTAACCCTAACCCTAACCCTAAACCTAACCCTTACCCGAAGCCTTACCCTAACCCGTCCCCTAATCCTAACCCGTACGTTAACACTAACCGGTACCCTAACACGTACCCTCACCCTAAACCGTTGTCCTACCCTAACTTGTACCCTAAACCGTCCCTGTGCCCGTCCCCTAACCCTAACCCTAACCCTAACCCTAACCCTTTCCCGAAGCCTTAACCTCACCTGTCCCCTAATCCTAACCCGTACGCTAACACTAACCCATACCCTAACACGTACGCTCACCCTAATCCGTTGTCGTACCCTAACCTGTACCCTAAACCGTCCCCGTCCCCGTCCCCGTCCCCTAACCCTAACCCTAACCCTAACCCTTACCCGAATCCTTACACTCACCCGTCCCCTAATCCTCACCCGTACGCTAACACTAACCCGTACCCTAACACGTACGCTCACCCTAAACCTTTGTCGTACACTAACCTGTACCCTAAACCGTCCCCGTCTCCTAAACCTAACCCTAACCCTAACCCTAACCCTTACCCGAAGCCTTACACTCACCCGTCCCCTAATCCTAACCCGTACGCTAACACTAACCCATACCCTAACACGTACGCTCACCCTAAAACGTTGCCATACACTAACTTGTACCCTAAACCGTCCCCGTCCCCTAACCCTAACCCTAACCCTAACCCTAACCCTAACCCTTACCCGAAGCCTTACCCTCACCCGTCCCCTAATCCTAAGCCGTACACTAACACTAACCCGTACCCTAAAACGTACGCTCACCCTAAACCCTTGTCGTACCCTAACCTGTACCCTAAACCTTCCCCGTCCCCTAACCCTAACCCTAACCCTAACCCTAACCCTAACGCTTACCCGAAGCCTTACCCTCACCCGTCCCCTAATCCTTACCCGTACGCTAACACTAACCCGTACCCTAACACTTACGCTCACCCTAAACCGTTGTCGTACACTAACCTGTACCCTAAACCGTCGCCGTCCCCGTCCCCGTCCCCTAACCCTAACCCTAACCCAAACCCTTACCCGAAGCCTTACCCTCACCCGTCCCCTAATCCTAACCCGTACGCTAACACTAACCCGTACCCTAACACGTACGCTCATCCTAAACTGTTGTCGTACCCTAACCTGTACCCTAAACCGTCCCTGTCCCCGTCCCGTAACCCTAACCCTAAACCTAACCCTAACCCTAACCCTTACCCGAAGCCTTACACTCACCCGTTCCCTAATCCTCACCCGTACGCTAACATTAACCCGTACCCTAACACGTACGCTCACCCTAAACCTTTGTCATACACTAACCTGTACCCTAAACCGTCCCCGTCCCCTAACCCTAACCCTAACCCTAACCCTAACCCTAACCCTTACCCGAAGCCTTACACTCACCCGTCCCCTAATCCTAACCCGTACGCTAACACTAACCCATACCCTAACACGTACGCTCACCCTAAACCGTTGCCATACCCTAACTTGTACCCTAAACCGTCCCCGTCCCCTAACCCTAACCCTAACCCTAACCCTAACCCTTACGCGAAGCCTTACCCTCACCCGTCCCCTAATCCTAACCCGTACGCTAACACTAACACGTACCCTAACACGTACGCTCACCCTAAACTTTTGTCGTACCCTAACCTGTACCCTAAACCGTCCCCGTCCCCTAACCCGAACCCTAACCCTTACCCGAAGCCTTACCCTCACCCGTTCCCTAATCCTAACCCGTACGCTAACACTAACCAGTACCCTAACACGTACGCTCCACCTAAACCGTTGTCGTACCCTAACTTGTACCCTAAACCGTCCCCGTCCCCTAACCCTAACCCTAACCCTTATCCGAAGCCTTACCCTCACCCGTCCCCTATTCCTAACCCGTACGCTAACACTAACCCGTACCCTAAAACGTACGCTCACCCTAAACCGTTGTCGTACCCTAACCTGTACCCTAAACCGTCCCCGTCCCCTAACCCTAACCCTAACCCTAACCCTTAACTGAAGCCTTAACCTCACCCGTACCTTAATCCTAACCCGTACGCTAACACTATCCCGTACCCTAACACGTACGCTCACCCTAAACTGCTGTTGTACCCTAACCTGTACCCTAAACCGTCCCTGTCCCCGTCCCGTAACCCTAACCCTAACCCTAACCCTAACCCTAACCCTTACCCGAAGCCTTACCCTCACCCGTCCCCTAATCCTAACCCGTACGCTAACACTAACCCGTACCCTAACACGTACGCTCACCCTAAACCGTTGTCATACCCTAACCTGTACCCTAAACCGTCCCCGTCCCCCAACCCTAACCCTAACCCTAACCCTATCCCTTACCCGAAGCCTTACCCTCACCCGTCCCCTAATCCTAACCCGTACGCTAACACTAACCCGTACCCTAACACGTACGCTCACCCTAAACCGTTGTCGTACCCTAACCTGTACCCTAAACCGTCCCCGTCCCCTAACCCTAACCCTAACCCTTACCCGAAGCCTTACCCTAACCCGTCCCCTAATCCTCACCCGTACGCTAACACTAACCCGTACCCTAACACGTACGCTCACCCTAAAACGTTGTCGTACACTAACCTGTACCCTAAACCGTCCCCGTCCCCTAATCCTAACCCTAACCCTAACCCTAACCCTAACCCTTACCCGAAGCCTTACCCTCACCCGTCCCCTAATCCTAACCCGTACGCTAACACTAACCCGTACCCTAACACGTATGCTCACCCTAAACCGTTGTCGTACCCTAACCTGTACCCTAAACCGTCCCCGTCCCCTAAACCTAAACCTAACCCTAACCCTAACCCTAACCCTTACCCGAAGCCTTACCCTCACCCGTCCCCTAATCCTCACCCGTACGCTAACACTAACCCGTACCCTAACACGTACGCTCACCCTAAATCGTTGTCGTACCCTAACCTGTACCCTAAACCGTCCCCGTCCCCTAAACCTAACCCTAACCCTAACCCTAACCCTAACCCTTACCCGAAGCCTTACCCTCATCCGTCCCCTAATCCTAACCCGTACGCTAACACTAACCCGTACCCTAACACGTACGCTCACCCTAAACGGTTGTCGTACCCTAACCTGTACCCTAAACCGTCCACGTCCCCTAACCCTAACCCTAACCCTAACCCTACCCCTTACCCGAAGCCTTACCCTAACCCGTCCCCTAATCCTAACCCGTACGTTAACACTAACCCGTACCCTAACACGTACCCTCACCCTAAACCGTTGTCGTACCCTAACTTGTACCCTAAACCGTCCCTGTGTCCGTCCCCTAACCCTAACCCTAACCCTAAACCTTTCCCGAAGCCTTAACCTCACCCGTCCCCTAATCCTAACCCGTACGCTAACACTAACCCATACCCTAACACGTACGCTCACCCTAAACCGTTGACGTACCCTAACCTGTACCCTAAACCGTCCCCGTCCCCTAACCCTAAACCTAACCCTAACCCTATCCCTAACCCTTACCCAAAGCCTTACACTCACCCGTCCCCTAATCCTAACCCGTACGCTAACACTAACCCGTACCCTAACACGTACGCTCACCCTAAACCGTTGTCGTACCCTAACCTGTACCCTAAACCGTCCCCGTCCCCGTCCCCTAACCCTAACCCTAACCCTAACCCTAACTTTTACCCGAAGCCTTACCCTCAGCCGTCTTCTAATCCTAACCCGTACGCTAACACTAACCCGTACCCTAACACGTACGCTCACCCTAAATCGTTGTCGTACCCTAACCTGTACCCTAAACCGTCCCCGTCCCCGTCCCCGTCCCCTAACCCTAACCCTAACCCTTACCCGAAGCCTTACCCTCACCCGTCCCCTAATCCTAACCCGTACGCTAACACTAACACATACCCTAACATGTACGCTCACCCTAAACCGTTGTCGTACCCTAACCTGTACCCTTAACCGTCCCTGTCCCCGTCCCCTAACCCTAACCCTAGCCCTAACCCTAACCCTAACACTTACCCGAAGCCTTACCCTGACCCGTCCGCTAATGCTAACCCGTACGCTAACACTAACCGTTACCCTAACACGTACGCTCACCCTAAACCATTGTCGCAGCCGAACCTGTACCCTAAACCGTCCCCGTCCCCTAACCCTAACCCTAACCCTAACCCTTACCCGAAGCCTTACCCTCACCCGTCCCCTAATCCTCACCCGTACGCTAACACTAACCCGTACCTTAACACGTACGCTCACCCTAAACCTTTGTCGTACCCTAACCTGTACCCTAAACCGTCCGCGTCCCCTAACCCTAACCCTAACCCTAACCCTAACACTAACCCTTACCTGAAGCCTTACACTCACCCGTCACCTAATCCTCACCCGTACGCTAACACTAACCCGTACCCTAACACGTACGCTCACCCTAAACCGTTGTCGTACCCTAACCTGTACCCTAAACCGTCCCCTAACCCTAACCCTAAACCTAACCCTAACCCTAACCCTAACCCTTACCCGAAGCCTTACCCTCACCCGTCCCCTAATCCTAACCCGTACGCAAACACTAACCCGTACCCTAACACGTACGCTCACCCTAAACCGTTCTCGTACGCTAACCTGTACCCTAAACCGTCCCCGTCCCCTAACCCTAACCCTAACCCTAACCCTAACCCTAACCCTTACGCGAAGCCTTACCCTCACCCGTCCCCTAATCCTAACCCGTACGCTAACACTAACCCGTACCCTAACACGTACGCTCAACCTAAACCGTTGTCGTACCCTAACCTGTACCCTAAACCGTCCCCGTCCCCTAACCCTAACCCTAAGCCTTACCCGAAGCCCTACCCTCACCCGTTCCCTAATCCTAACCCGTACGCTAAAACTAACCAGTATCCTAACACGTACGCTCACCCTAAACCGTTGTCGTACCCTAACTTGTACCCTAAACTGTCCCCGTCCCCTAACCCTAACACTAACCCTAACCCTTACCCGAAGCCTTACCCTCACCCGTCCCATAATCGTAACCCGTACGCTAACACTAACCCGTACCCTAACACGTACGCTCACCCTAAACCGTTGTCGTACCCTAACCTGTACCCTAAACCGTCCCCTAACCCTAATCCTAAACCTAACCCTAACCCTAACCCTAACCCTTACCCGAAGCCTTACCCTCACCCGTCCCCTAATCCTAACTCGTACGCTAACACTAACCCGTACCCTAACACGTACGCTCACCCTAAAACGTTGTCGTACCCTAACCTGTACCCTAAACCGTCCGCGTCCCCTAACCCTAACCCTAACCCTAACCCTAATCCTTACGCGAAGCCTTACCCTCACCCGTCCCCTAATCCTAATCCGTACGCTAACACTAACCCGTACCCTAACACGTACGCTCACCCTAAATCGTTGTCGTACCCTAACCTGTACCCTTAACCGTCCCTGTCCCCGTCCCCTAACCCTAACCCTAGCCCTAACCCTAACCCTAACACTTACCCGAAGCCTTTCCCTAACCCGTCCGCTAATCCTAACCCGTACGCTAACACTAACCCGTACCCTAACACGTACGCTCACCCTAAACCGTTGTCGCATCCGAACCTGTACCCTAAACCGTCCCCGTCCCCTAACCCTAACCCTAACCCTAACCCTAACCCTTACCCGAAGCCTTACCCTCACCCGTCCCCTAATCCTCACCCGTACGCTAACACTAACCCGTACCTTAACACGTACGCTCACCCTAAACCTTTGTCGTACCCTAACCTGTACCCTAAACCGTCCGCGTCCCCTAACCCTAACCCTAACCCTAACCCTAACCCTAACCCTTACCTGAAGCCTTACACTCACCCGTCACCTAATCCTCACCCGTACGCTAACACTAACCCGTACCCTAAAACGTACGCTCACCCTAAACCGTTGTCGTACCCTAACCTGTACCCTAAACCGTCCCCTAACCCTAACCCTAAACCTAACCCTAACCCTAACCCTAACCCTTACCCGAAGCCTTACCCTAACCCGTCCCCTAATCCTAACCCGTACGCAAACACTAACGCATACCCTAACACGTACGCTCACCCTAAACCGTTGTCGTACCCTAACCTGTACCCTAAACCGTCCCCGTCCCCGTCCCCTAACCCTAACCCTAACCCTAACCCTAACCCTTACGCGAAGCCTTACCCTCACCCGTCCCCTAATCCTAACCCGTACGCTAACACTAACCCGTACCCTAACACGTACGCTCAACCTAAACCGCTGTCGTACCCTAACCTGTACCCTAAACCGTCCCCGTCCCCTAACCCTAACCCTAACCCTTACCCGAAGCCCTACCCTAACCCGTCCCCTAATCCTAACCCGTACGTTAACACTAACCGGTACCCTAACACGTACCCTCACCCTAAACCGTTGTCCTACCCTAACTTGTACCCTAAACCGTCCCTGTGCCCGTCCCCTAACCCTAACCCTAACCCTAACCCTAACCCTTTCCCGAAGCCTTAACCTCACCTGTCCCCTAATTCTAACCCGTACGCTAACACTAACCCATACCCTAACAAGTACGCTCACCCTAATCCGTTGTCGTACCCTAACCTGTACCCTTAACCGTCCCCGTCCCCGTCCCCTAACCCTAACCCTAACCCTAACCCTAACCCTTACCCGAAACCTTACACTCACCCGTCCCCTAATCCTCACCCGTACGCTAACACTAACCCGTACCCTAACACGTACGCTCACCCTAAACCTTTGTCGTTCACTAACCTGTACCCTAAACCGTCCCCGTCCCCTAAACCTAACCCTAACCCTAACCCTAACCCTTACCCGAAGCCTTACACTCACCCGTCCCCTAATCCTCACCCGTACGCTAACACTAACCCGTACCCTAACACGTACGCTCACCCTAAACTTTGTCGTACACTAACCTGTACCCTAAACCATCCCCGTCCCCTAAACCTAACCCTAACCCTAACCCTAACCCTTACCCGAAGCCTTACACTCACCCGTCCCCTAATCCTCACCCGTACGCTAACACTAACCCGTACCCTAACACGTACGCTCAACCTAAACCGCTGTCGTACCCTAACCTGTACCCTAAACCGTCCCCGTCCCCTAACCCTAACCCTAACCCTTACCCGAAGCCCTACCCTCACCCGTTCCCTAATCCTAACCCGTACGCTAACACTAACCAGTATCCTGGCACGTACGCTCACCCTAAACCGTTGTCGTACCCTAACTTGTACCCTAAACCGTCCCCGTGACCTAACCCTAACACTAACCCTAACCCTTACCCGAAGCCTTACCCTCACCCGTCCCCTAATCCTAACCCGTACGCTAACACTAACCCGTACCCTAACACGTACGCTCACCCTAAACCGTTGTCGTACCCTAACCTGTACCCTAAACTGTCCCCGTCCCCTAACCCTAACCCTAACCCTAACCCTAACCCTAACCCTTACCCGAAGACTTACCCTCACCCGTCCCCTAATCCTAACCCTTACGCTAACACTAACCCATACCCTAACACGTAAGCTCACCCTAAACCGTTTTCGTACCCTAACCTGTACCCTAAACCGTCCCCGTCCCCATCCCCTAACCCTAACCCTAACCCTAACCCTTACCCGAAGCCTTACCCTCACCCGTCCCCTAATCCTAACCCGTACGCCAACACTAACCCGTACCGTAACACGTACGCTCACCCTAAACCGTTGTCGTACACTAACCTGTACCCTAAACCGTCCCCATCCCCTAACCCTAACCCTAACCCTAACCCTAACCCTTACCCGAAGCCTTACCCTCACCCGTCCCCTAATCCTCACCCGTACGCTAACACTAACCCGTACCCTAACACGTACGCTCACCCTAAAACGTTGTCGTACACTAACCTGTACCCTAAACCGTCCCCGTCCCCGTCCCCTAACCCTAACCCTAACCCTAACCCTTACCCGAAGCCTTACCCTCACCCGTCCCCTAATCCTAACCCGTACGCTAACACTAACCCGAACCCTAACACGTACGCTCACCCTAAACCGTTGTCGTACCCTAACCTGTACCCTAAACCGTCCCCGTCCCATAAACCTAAACCTAACCCTAACCCTAACCCTTACCCGAAGCCTTAACCTCACCCGTCCCCTAATCCTAACCCGTACGCTAACACTAACCCGTACCCTAACACGTACGCTCACCCTAAACCGTTGTCGTACCTTAACCTGTACCATAAACCGTCCCCGTCCCCTCAACCTAACCCTAACCCTAACCCTAACCCTAACCCTTACCCGAAGCCTTACCCTCACCCGTCCCCTAATCCTAACCCGTACGCTAACACTAACCCGTACCCTAACACGTACGCTCACCCTAAACGGTTGTCGTACCCTAAACTGTACCCTAAACCGTCCACGTCCCCTAACCCTAACCCTAACCCTAAACCTAACCCTTACCCGAAGCCTTACCCTAACCCGTCCCCTAATCCTAACCCGTACGTTAACACTAACCGGTACCCTAACACGTACCCTCACCCTAAACCGTTGTCCTACCCTAACTTGTACCCTAAACCGTCCCTGTGCCCGTCCCCTAACCCTAACCCTAACCCTAACCCTAACCCTTTCCCGAAGCCTTAACCTCACCTGTCCCCTAATCCTAACCCGTACGCTAACACTAACCCATACCCTAACACGTACGCTCACCCTAATCCGTTGTCGTACCCTAACCTGTACCCTAAACCGTCCCCGTCCCCGTCCCCGTCCCCTAACCCTAACCCTAACCCTAACCCTTACCCGAATCCTTACACTCACCCGTCCCCTAATCCTCACCCGTACGCTAACACTAACCCGTACCCTAACACGTACGCTCACCCTAAACCTTTGTCGTACACTAACCTGTACCCTAAACCGTCCCCGTCCCCTAAACCTAACCCTAACCCTAACCCTAACCCTTACCCGAAGCCTTACACTCACCCGTCCCCTAATCCTAACCCGTACGCTAACACTAACCCATACCCTAACACGTACGCTCACCCTAAAACGTTGCCATACACTAACTTGTACCCTAAACCGTCCCCGTCCCCTAACCCTAACCCTAACCCTAACCCTAACCCTAACCCTTACCCGAAGCCTTACCCTCACCCGTCCCCTAATCCTAAGCCGTACACTAACACTAACCCGTACCCTAAAACGTACGCTCACCCTAAACCCTTGTCGTACCCTAACCTGTACCCTAAACCGTCCCCGTCCCCTAACCCTAACCCTAACCCTAACCCTAACCCTAACGCTTACCCGAAGCCTTACCCTCACCCGTCCCCTAATCCTTACCCGTACGCTAACACTAACCCGTACCCTAACACTTACGCTCACCCTAAACCGTTGTCGTACACTAACCTGTACCCTAAACCGTCGCCGTCCCCGTCCCCGTCCCCTAACCCTAACCCTAACCCAAACCCTTACCCGAAGCCTTACCCTCACCCGTCCCCTAATCCTAACCCGTACGCTAACACTAACCCGTACCCTAACACGTACGCTCATCCTAAACTGTTGTCGTACCCTAACCTGTACCCTAAACCGTCCCTGTCCCCGTCCCGTAACCCTAACCCTAAACCTAACCCTAACCCTAACCCTTACCCGAAGCCTTACACTCACCCGTTCCCTAATCCTCACCCGTACGCTAACATTAACCCGTACCCTAACACGTACGCTCACCCTAAACCTTTGTCATACACTAACCTGTACCCTAAACCGTCCCCGTCCCCTAACCCTAACCCTAACCCTAACCCTAACCCTAACCCTTACCCGAAGCCTTACACTCACCCGTCCCCTAATCCTAACCCGTACGCTAACACTAACCCATACCCTAACACGTACGCTCACCCTAAACCGTTGCCATACCCTAACTTGTACCCTAAACCGTCCCCGTCCCCTAACCCTAACCCTAACCCTAACCCTATCCCTTACACGAAGCCTTACCCTCACCCGTCCCCTAATCCTAACCCGTACACAAACACTAACCCGTACCCTAAAACGTACGCTCACCCTAAACCGTTGTCGTACCCTAACCTGTACCCTAAACAGTCCCCGTCCCCTAACCCTAACCCTAACCCTAACCCTAACCCTAACGCTTACCCGAAGCCTTACCCTCACCCGTCCCCTAATCCTAACCCGTAAGCTAACACTAACCCGTACCCTAACACTTACGCTCACCCTAAACCGTTGTCGTACACTAACCTGTACCCTAAACCGTCGCCGTCCCCGTCCCCGTCCCCTAACCCTAACCCTAACCCTAACCCTTACCCGAAGCCTTACCCTCACCCGTCCCCTAATCCTAACCCGTACGCTAACACTAACCCGTACCCTAACACGTACGCTCATCCTAAACTGTTGTCGTACCCTAACCTGTACCCTAAACCGTCCCTGTCCCCGTCTCATAACCCTAACCCTAACCCTAACACTAACCCTAACCCTTACCCGAAGACATACCCTCACCCGTCCCCTAATCCTAACCCTTACGCTAACACTAACCCATACCCTAACACGTAAGCTCACCCTAAACCGTTTTCGTACCCTAACCTGTACCCTAAACCGTCCCCGTCCCTGTCCCCTAACCCTAACCCTAACCCTAACCCTAACCCTAACCCTTACCCGAAGCCTTACCGTCACCCGTCCCCTAATCCTAACCCGTACGCTAACACTAACCCGTACCCTAACACGTACGCTCACCCTAAACCGTTGTCATACCCTAACCTGTACCCTAAACCGTCCCCGTCCCCTAACCCTAACCCTAACCCTAACCCTGTCCCTTACCCGAAGCCTTACCCTCACCCGTCCCCTAATCCTAACCCGTACGCTAACACTAACCCGTACCCTAACACGTACGCTCACCCTAAACCGTTGTCGTACCTTAACCTGTACCCTAACCCGTCCCAGTCCCCTAACCCTAACCCTAACCCTTACCCGAAGCCTTACCCTCACCCGTCCCCTAATCCTCACCCGTACGCTAACACTAACCCGTACCCTAACACGTACGCTCACCCTAAAACGTTGTCATACACTAACCTGTACCCTAAACCGTCCCCGTCCCCTACCCTAACCCTAAACCTAACCCTAACCCTAACCCTTACCCGAAGCCTTACCCTCACCCGTCCCCTAATACTAACCCGTTCGCTAACACTAACCCGTATCCTAAAACGTACGCTCACCCTAAACCGTTGTCGTACCCTAACCTGTACCCTAAACCGTCCCCGTCCCCTAACCCTAAACCTAACTCAAACCCTAACCCTAACCCTAACCCTAACCCTAACCCTTACCCGAAGCCTGACCCTCACCCGTCCCCTAATCCTCACCCGTACGCTAACACTAACACGTACCCTAACACGTACGCTCACCCTAAACAGTTGTCGTACCCTAACCTGTACCCTAAACCGTCCCGGTCCCCTAAACCTAACCCTAACCCTAACCCTAACCCTAACCCTTACCCGAAGCCTTACCCTCACCCGTCCCCAAATCCTAACCCGTACGCTAACACTAACCCGTACCCTAACACGTACGCTCACCCTAAACGGATGTCGTACCCTAACCTGTACCCTTAACCGTCCACGTCCCCTAACCCTAACCCTAACCCTAACCCTAAACCTTACCCGAAGCCTTACCCTCACCCGTCCCCTAATCCTAACCCGTACGCTAACACTAACCCATACCCTAACACGTACGCTCACCCTAAACCGTTGTCGTACCCTAACTTGTACCCTAAACCGTCCCCGTGCCCGGCCCCTAACCCTAACCCTAACCCTAACCCTAACCCTTACCCGAAGCCTTACCCTCACCCGTCCCCTATTCCCAACCCGTACACTAACACTAACCCGTACCCTAACACGTACGCTCACCCTAAACGGTTGACGTACCCTAACCTGTACCCTAAACCGTCCCCGTCCCCTAACCCTAAACCTAACCCTAACCCTATCCCTAACCCTTACCCCAAGCCTTACATTCACCCGTCCCCTATTCCTAACCCATACGCTAACACTAACCCGTACCCTAACACGTACGCTCAGCCTAAACCGTTGTCGTACCCTAACCTGTACCCTAAACCGTCCCCGTCCCCTAACCCTAACCCTAACCCTAACCCTAACCCTTACCCGAAGCCTTATCCTCACCCGTCCCCTAATCCTAACCCGTACGCTAACACTAACCCGTACCCTAACATGTACGCTCACCCTAAACCGTTGTCGTACCCTAACCTGTACCCTAAATCGTCCCTGTCCCCTAACGCTAACCCTAACCCTTAACCGAAGCCTTACCCTCACCCGTTCCCTAATCCTAACCCGTACGCTAACACAAACCAGTACCCTAACACGTACGCTCACCCTAAACCGTTGTCGTACCCTAACTTGTACCCTAAACCGTCCCCGTCCCCTAACCCTAACACTAACCCTAACCCTTACCCGAAGCCTTACCCTCACCCTTCCCCTAATCCTGACCCGTACGCTAACACTAACCCGTACCCTAACACGTACGCTCACCCTAAACCGTTGTCGTACAGTAACCTGTACCCTAAACCGTCGCCGTCCCCGTCCCCGTACCCTAACCCTAACCCTAACACTTACCCGAAGCCTTACACTCACCCGTCCCCTAATCCTAACCCGTACGCTAACACTAACCCGTACCCTAACACGTACGCTCACCCTAAACTGTTGTCGTACCCTAACCTGTACCCTAAACCATCCCTGTCCCCGTCCCGTAACCCTAGCCCTAACCCTAACACTAACCCTAACCCTTACCCGAAGCCTTACCCTCACCCGTCCCCTAATCCTAACCCGTACGCTAATACTAACCCGTACCCTAACACGTACGCTCACCCTAAACCGTTGTCGTACACTAACCTGTACCCTAAACCGTCCCCGTCCCCTAACCCTAACCCTAACCCTAACCCTAACCCTAACCCTTACCCGAAGACTTAGCCTCACCCGTCCCCTAATCCTAACCCTTACGCTAACACTAACCCGTACCCTAAAACGTAAGCTCACCCTAAACGGTTTTCGTACCCTAACCTGTACCCTAAACAGTCCCCGTCCCCGTCCCCTAACCCTAACCCTAACCCTAACCCTTACCCGAAGCCTTACCCTCACCCGTCCCCTAATCCTAACCCGTACGCCAACACTAACCCGTACCCTAACACGTATGCTCACCCTAAACCGTTGTCGTACACTAAACTGTACCCTAAACCGTCCCCATCCCCTAACCCTAACCCTAACCCTAACCCTTACCCGAAGCCTTACCCTTACCCGTCAACTAATCCTAAACCGTACGCTAACACTAACCCGTACCCTAACACGTACGCTCACCCTAAACCGTTGTCGTACCCTAACCTGTACCCTAAACCGTCCCCGTCCCCGTCCCCTAACCCTAACCCTAACCCTAAACCTAACCCTTACCCGAAGCCTTACCCTCACCCGTCCCCTAATCCTAACCCGTACGCTAACACTAACCCGTACCCTAACACGTACGCTCACCCTAAACAGTTGTCATACCATAACCTGTACCCTGAACCGTCCCCGTCCCTGTCCCCTAACCCTAACCCTAACCCTATCCCTTACCCGAAGCCTTACCCTCACCCGTCCTCTAATCCTAACCCGTACGCTAACACTAACCCGTACCCTAACACGTACTGTCACCCTAAACCGTTGTCGCAGCCTAACCTGTACCCTAAACCGTCCCCGTCCCCTAACCCTAACCCTAACCCTAACCCTAACCCTTATCCGAAGCCTTACCCTCACCCGTCCCCTAATCCTAACTCGTACGCTAACACTAACCCGTACCCTAACACGTACGCTCACCCTAAATCTTTGTCGTACCCTAACCTGTACCCTAAACCGTCCCCGAACACTAACCCTTACCCTAACCCTAACCCTAACCCTAACACTTACCCGAAGCCTTACCCTCACCCGTCCCCTAATCCTAACCCGTACGCTAACACTAACCCGTACCCTAACACGTACGCTCACCCTAAACCGTTGTCGTACCCTAACCTGTACCCTAAACCGTCCCCGTCCCCTAACCCTAAGCCTAACCCTAACCCTCACCCTTACCCGAAGCCTTACCCTCACCCGTCCCCTAATCCTAACCCGTACGCTAACACTAACCCGTAACCTAACTCGTACGCTCACCCTAAACCGTTGTCCTAGCCTAACCTGTACCCTAAACCGTCCAGTCCCCTAACCCTAACCCTAACCCTAACCCTTACCCGAAGTCTTACCCTCACCCTTCCCCTAATCCTAACCCGTACGCTAACACTAACCCGTACCCTAACACGTACGCTCACCCTAAATCGTTGTCGTACCCTAACCTGTACCCTAAACCGTCCCCGTACCCTAACCCTAACCCTAACCCTAAAACTTACCCGAAGCCTTACCCTCACCCGTCCCCTAATCCTAACCCGTACGCTAACACTAACCCGTACCCTAACACGTACGCTCACCTTAAACCGTTGTCGTACCCTAACCTGTACCCTAAACCGTCCCCGTCCCCTAACCCTAACCCTAACCCTAAACCTAACCCTTACCCGAAGCCTCACGCTCACCCGTCCCCTTATCCTAACCCGTACGCTAACACTAACCCGTATCCTAACACGTACGCTCACCCTAAACCCTTGTCGTACACTAACCTGTACCCTAAACCGTCCCCGTCCCCTAAACCTAACCCTAACCCTAACCCTAACCCTTACCCGAAGCCTTACCCTCACCCGTCCCCTAATCCTAACCCGTACGCTAACACTAACCCATACCCTAACACGTACGCTCACCCTAAACCTTTGTCGTACCCTAACCTGTACCCTAAACCATCCGCGTCCCCTAACCCTAACCCTAACCCTAACCCTAACCCTTACCCGAAGCCTTACCCTCACCCGTCCCCTAATCCTAACCCGTACGCTAACACTAACCCGTACCCTAACACGTACGCTCACCCTAAACCGTTGTCGTACCCTAACCTGTACCCTAAACCGTCCCCGTCCCGTAACCCTAACCCTAACCCTTACCCGAAGCCTTACCCTCACCCGTCCCCTAATCCAAACCCGTACTCTAACACTAACCCGTACCCTAAAACGTACGATCAACCTAAACCGTTGTCGTACCCTAACCTGTACCCTAAACCGTCCCCGTCCCCGTCCCCTAACCCTAACCCTAACGCTTACCCGAAGCCTTACCCTCACCCGTCCCCTAATCCTAACCCGTACGCTAACACTAAACCGTACCCTAACACGTACGCTCACCCTAAACCGTTGTCGTACACTAACCTGTACCCTAAACCGGCGCCGTCCCCGTCCCCGTCCCCGACCCCTAACCCTAACCCTAACCCTTACCCGAAGCCTTACCTTCACCCGTCCCCTAATCCTAACCCGTACGCTAACACTAACCCGTACCCTAACACGTACACTCACCCTAAACTGTTGTCGTACCCTAACCTGTACCCTAAACCGTCCCTGTCCCCGTCCCGTAACCCTAACCCTAACCCTAACACTAACCCTAACCCTTACCCGAAGCCTTACCCTCACCCGTCCCCTAATCCTATCCCGTACGCTAACACTAACCCATACCCTAACACGTACGCTCAACCTAAACCGTTGTCATATCCTAACCTGTACCCTAAACCGTCCCCGTCCCCTAACCCTAACCCTAACCCTAACCCTATCCCTTACCCGAAGCCTTACCCTCACCCGTCCCCTAATCCTAACACGTACGCTAACACTAACCCCTACCCTAACACGTACGCTCACCCTAAATCGTTGTCGTACCCTAACCTTACCCTAAACCGTCCCCGTACCCTAACCCTAACCCTAACCCTAACCCTAACACTTACCCGAAGCCTTACCCTCACCCGTCCCCTAATCCTAATCCGTACGCTAACACTAACACGTACCCTAACACGTACGCTCACCCTAAACCGTTGTCGTACCCTAACCTGTACCCTAAACCGTCCCCGTCCCCTAACCCTAACCCTAACACTAACCCTTACCCGAAGCCTTAACCTCACCCGTCCCCTTATCCTAACCCGTGCGCTAACACTAACCCGTACCCTAACACGTACGCTCACCCTAAACCGTTGTCGTACCCTAACCTGTACCCTAAACCGTCCCCGTCACCTAACCCTAACCCTAACCCTTACCCGAAGCCTTACCCTCACCCGTCCCCTAATCCTCACCCGTACGATAACACTAACCCGTACCCTAACACGTACGCTCACCCTAAACCGTTGTCGTACCCTAACCTCTACCCTAAACCGTCCCCGTCCCCTAACCCTATCCCTAACCCTAACCCTAACCCTAACCCTTACCCGAAGCCTTATCCTCACCCGTCCCCTAATCCTAACCCGTACGCTAACACTAACCCGTACCCTAACACGTACGCTCACCCTAAACCGTTGTCGTACCCTAACCTGTACCCTAAACCGTCCCCGTCCCCGTCCCCGTCCCCGTCCCCTAACCCTAACCCTAACCCTTACCCGAAGCCTTACCCTCACCCGTCCCCTAATCCTAACCCGTACGCTAACACTAACCCGTACCCTAACACGTACGCTCACCCTAAACCGTTGACGCAGCTTAACCTGTACCCTAAACCATCCCCGTCCCATAACCCTAACCCTAACCCTAACCCTTACACGAAGCCTTACCCTCACCCGTCCCATAATCCTAACTCGTACGCTAACACTAACCCGTACCCTAACACGTACGCTCACCCTAAATTGTTGTCGTACCCTAACCTGTACCCTAAACCGTCCCTGAACCCTAACCCTAACCCTAACCCTAAGCCAAACCCTAACACTTACCCGAAGCCTTACCCTCACCCGTCCCCTAATCCTAACCCGTACGCTAACACTAACCCGTACCCAAACACGTACGCTCACCCTAAACCGTTGTCGTACCCTAACCTGTACCCTAAACCGTCCCCGTCCCCTAACCCTAACCCTTACCCGAAGCCTAACACTCATCCGTCCTCTAATCCTCACCCGTACGCAAACACTAACCCGTACCCTAACACGTACGCTCACCCTAAACCGTTGTCGTACCCTAACCTGTACCCTAAACCGTCCCCGCCCCTAACCCTAACCTTAACCCTAACCCTAACCCTAACCCTTACCCGAAGGCTTACCCTCACCCGTCCCCTAATCCTAACCCGTACGCTAACACTAACCCGTACCCAAACACGTACGCTCACCCTAAACCGTTGTCGTACCCTAACCTGTACCCAAAACCGTCCCCGTCCCCTAACCCTAAACCTAACCCTAACCCTAACCCTAACCCTTACCCGAAGCCTTACCCTCACCCGTCCCCTAATTCTAACTCGTACGCTAACACTAACCCGTACCCTAACACGTACGCTCACCCTAAACCGTTGTCGTACCCTAACCTGTACCCTAAACCGTCCCCGTCCCCGTCCCCTAACCCTAACCCTAACCCTAACCCTTACCCGAAGCCTTACACTCACCCGTCCCTTAATCCTAACCCGTACGCTAACACTAACCCGTACCCTAACACGTATGCTCACCCTAAACGGTTGTCGTACCCTAACCTGTACCCTAAACCGTCCCCGTCCCCTAACCCTAACCCTAACCCTAACCCTAACCCTTACCCGAAGCCTTACCCTAACCCGTCCCCTAATCCTAACCCATACGCTAACACTAACCCGTACCCTGACACGTACCCTCACCCTAAACGGTTGTCGTACCCTAACTTGTACCCTAAACCTTCCCCGTGCCCGTCCCCTAACCCTAACCCTAACCCTAACCCTAACCCTTTCCCAAAGCCTTACCCTCACCCGTCCCCTAAATCTAACACGTACGCTAACACTAACCCGTACCCTAACACGTACGCTCACCCTAAACCGTTGTCGTACCCTAACCTGTACCCTAAACCGTCCCTGTCCCCTAACCCTAACCCTAACCCTAACCCTAACCCTTACCCGACGCCTTACACTCACCCGTCCCCTAATCCTAACCCGTACGCTAACACTAACCCGTACCCTAACACGTACGCTCACCCTAAACCGTTGTCGTACCCTAAACTGTACCCTAAACCGTCCCCGTCCCCGTCCCCTAACCGTAACCCTAACCTTAACCCTAACCTTTACCCGAAGCCTTACCCTCTCCCGTCCCCTAATCCTAACCCGTACGCTAACACTAACCCGTACCCTAACACGTACGCTCACCCTAAATCGTTGTCGTACCTTAACCTGTACCCTAAACCGTCCCCGTCCCTGTCCCCGTCCCCGTCCCCTAACCCTTACCCGAATCCTTACCCTCACCCGTCCCCTAATCCTAACCCGTACGCTAACAGTAACCCATACCCTAACATGTACGCTCACCCTAAACCGTTGTCGTACCCTACCCTGTACCCTAAACAGTCCCTGTCCCCGTCCCCTAACCCTAACCCTAACCCTAACGCTAACCCTTACCCGAAGCCTTACCCTCACCCGTCCCCTAATCCTAACCCGTACGCTAACACTAACCCGTACCCTAACACGTACGCTCACCCTAAATCGTTGTCGTACCCTAACCTGTACCCTAAACCGTCCCCGTACCCTAACCCTAACCCTAACCCTAACACTTACCCAAAGCCTTACCCTCACCCGTCCCCTAATCCTAACCCGTACGCTAACACTAACCCGTACCCTAACACGTACTCTCACCCTAAACCGTTGTCGTACCCTAACCTGTACCCTAAACCGTCCCCGTCCCCTAACCCTAACCCTAACCCTAACCCTTACCCGAAGCCTTACACTCACCCGTCCCCTTATCCTAA